>NC_090181.1:15208158-15288158 GCF_024679245.1 Pseudorasbora parva
TACAGATAGATGACATCCAAAATAGCGTGCAAATTGATATAAGGTAATTGCACATGCTTGCTAAAAATTATATTATCACATACAGAATTACCAGAATTTATATATATATATATATATATATATATATATATATATATATATATATATATATATATATATATATATATATATATATATAGATATAGATCAGGAAATTTCACCGGAAAAGCGGTAATAGCACCGGCGCCTGGCGACTGTGTCCCATCATAATAAAAGTCCTGCTGCTTATGAGGCAAATGTTGTTTATTGAATTAACAATCTCTCCAGTGGCCTTGCTCAGTTTCACAACACTCAGTCCTGCTCTGCTACATACTACAATAATGTTAATAATCGCATACATGAACATGATTTCTGCCAGAGTCCTAGCCTGATTCTTTTTTCACCGGCTGTGAGGTGAAGACCACATCTAGGCGCCCTCTAGAGGACGGAAAAGTTGCATAGTGCACCTTTAAGAGGTTCTTCAGTTTTTCAAAAAAAAAAAGTCCTTGTAAGAAAGATAATAAAAATGTAATGTCTTCACTGTTACAGATATCAGATATCATAGCCAGGGGCGTAGCACCAAATTTTGGGCCCTGGGTACAAACCATCTTGCTGGGCCCCTGTACCATGTGTATGTATAGAAAACGGACTTCCCTGCCTTGGGCCCTGGTTACTCAGTACCCTTTATCCCCCCAGTCCCACGCCCCTGATCATAGCTCACCAGCCCTACTTACCATGTTCAAAATACACAACATTGCAATTATGCCCATTATTTTATAAATGAGAGAATTTCAATAATAAGCTAGTAATGTGCCTGGTTTTCACTTCAGAAATCTACAAAAACACTTCCACCAGCCATCTCAGCAGCGTCTGTATTAGCATTCAAACAGTTTCCAGTTCAGAATAATGTCTGCAGCCTGTCTCCGAGTCAGAAGTGGCCATACATCTCAATATCAGATCAAGTTGTAATTTATGATTACAGGACAGGAGGTTATACAGTGCTCTGCATGCATAAATTCGTATCCAGCTCAAAAAAGCCTGGTCATAAATAATAATTCAACTCATTGGAAAAGGGATAAATAATGCTGCCATAAATGCATGTGTGCTGCTCCTGCACTTTTTTATATTATGTTTTTTTTCAGGAGATGTGAAAGGTTTCTGTGATTGTACAGCTTGTTGTCATTTGGCATTTATCCTTCATTTACTGCTGTGATGAGGCACCTCACACAGCTGTGCACGACGGTTTGGAAAAGGTTGTCTGTCAAACTGAACTCCTGTCCTGCGAGTTATCTCAAACATCACACGGACTTCAAAAAACAACAGCATGCATGATTTATAAGCCTCTTTGTCCAGGGCTTTGTTGAACACGCACTCACAAAGACACGCACATGGCTCTTTTCATGGTTCCTGATGTGTGCTACAGAACAATCGATTATTATGGATTAATATGTACTGTTTTTGTGTTCAAAATGCAACAATATTTATCCAAATAAATCGAAATTATATGGATGTTTTAAATGTATGGATGTTTAAAAGGCGCACAGACATATTTAAGCATCCATATAAACCATGATATGCTCTAGTGCTGGTACACAAAATAATTCTGCACTAGAACACCATTTGTCTAATCAATGTAGTGGTGCTTAACTAATTGTTGTATAAAGATTGAATAAACATTTATCACAAGTCACAATGTCTTTGTGTATTTGCTATGCTGAAAGTCATGTTCATTAATCTTTCATGCTATTTAAACAATAACATAGACAAGAATGCTATAACCACTGATATTACAAGAGAAAAATCGCGTCTGGAGCAATGCATGAGTGGGAATGCATAATTGATCCCACACTGTGATTTACTGGTGCATTATGTATAAGTTGCTCCATAAACCGACAACCCCAGAATCGCGTTTGAAATGTTTAAAACTTAAAATTCCAACAAGAGAAATGAATGTTTCTTTAAATGGATTGCTTTATGTCACATTGATTCCTTTCCAATTAATCCCAGACTGCACAGAGTAAAAGAGGTGATCTGAGTCACACATTGGATCAATTTTGCTGTTGTCTTTGTAGTTTTAGTCATCATAAAATGACAAGAGAATCACCAGCTGTTCCTGCAGAATCAAGAGCTCCACCTGGTACATCAAACTCTTCTCACGGCCAGAGGGAAACAGCAGCAGCTAGTCTCTTTCATTCATAAACCATTTCAAAGTTGCCAGCTGGTCTCTTTTCAGTCTAGACGGCCTTTCAAAATTAGCAACAACAGGAGCAACAGCACGCTCAGCCTGCACGCTGTTTCCATCAGCAAATCTGACCACTTTTTCATCATGAGTTGTCTTCTAGTGAAAGAACAGACTGAAAAGTGCAGCTCTATTAGTCTTACTCACACTGTGTAGCCTAGATTAAACAAGCTATTAGCTTATCAAACAAGCTTATCAGATTTCATGCATTATCTTTGTTTCACTCTCTCATTTTCTCTATCTCTAAGCTTATCACGATCAGCTGAAACTGTTGGCATTAGAACAGAAAATTACACAATGACTGATGACAACACAAAAATGGAATAAAGAATGCCACATTCAGCATGACTCATTCAATCACCCATGTTAGCATTAATTAACAATGCATTAGTTTAATGAAGCAACTTTGGTGCAGGACCTCCGCGTGCACTTTTCAAATTAACTGTAAGAGATTCCTCACACTAGCACACTGGCAGGGTCCAGAATGAACACTCGAGCGTTAAATGCGTGTACAAATTGGTTTGGCAAGTAAATACAATGCAGTTACTCGCATAATAATAGCTTAATAAGGAACTCGCGTAAACATTTTTTTACGCTATTATTCATTATGAGGCGGCTAATTCGTACAAATTTGTACGATCTCACTCGTGTGAATTTGTACGTTTTGTCTAAACCCTAGTGGCGGGTAGATTTAGGGACGGGGTTTGAGGTAGGTCATTCACACAAATTCATATACGGAAATTCGTACAAATTAGCCACCTCATAAAACACGTACGAATTGCCATGAGATCGGGTTAGATATAACCTCAATTGCAAGGAATAAACTCGCAATTCTGAGGGAAGAAAGTGCAAAACAAGTCTGAAATACGGGATATAAATTGCAAGGAAACATTTGAATTGTGAGTTTATTTCTCTCAGTTGTGAGAAATAAAAAAAAATTAAAGTCTAATGATAAAATGTCTTTTAAAAAAAAGACATTTTTTTAAATGATTTTTTTAATGAATTTTTTTCATATATATATATATATATATATATATATATATATATATATATATATATATATATATATATATATATATATATATATATATATATATATATATATATATTTCTTATTTCACTTATTTTTACTGATTTTTTTTCCACATATATATCTATATCTATATATCTATATCTATATCTATATCTATATCTATATCTATATCTATATCTATCTATATATATATATATATATATATATATATATATATATATATATATATATATTATTTTACTTCAACGTATTTCATTTAGTTTATTTTACAACATAAGTATTAATATTTACATGCATTTTATTTAAAGGGGTGATGAATTGAGAAATCAACTTTCCCTTGAGCTTTTGATACATAAAAGGTCATTGTAACATAAGAATATCCTCTAAGTTTCAGAGCTGAAAACTTCCTTGTTAGTCAAAGAAAAGCTTTTATAGACACCAAAGCCCAGCAAACGATCTTGAGCTTCATTCTTACGTAATAGCGCTACAAAACCCTGCCTCTACAGAACGTCTAATCTAGTCCCGCCCACCGACTCATGGAGGCTATCAGCTTATGCTAGCTGGCCAACAACAATAAACATGCCGAGGAAGATAATAATATTCCCAATTCCCAATTCGGCAGTGTCCTGATGACGTCGTCGAGGCATGACAGCTGAAGACCAGATGAAGGAGATCGCTGCAGCACCATGCAGGAGATAGCAAGATATTGCGCTATTCCTGGTTGTGGAAGAACCCAGTCGCTTCATAAGCTTCCTTCGGATCCTAATATTAGGAATGAGTGGTTGAACTTTATTTTTAATGAAGTTCCAGCTCACATGGGGCAGACATGTTCACTTCAGTTCACTGCGGAATCGTTTGTAAACAAATGCTGGTCGATGCTGGATTTGGATACAACAGGAATGGTGCAACACACTTACGTGAGTAAAACGTTTTTATATGTATATATTGTTACATATTGTTTTGCTTATGTGTACGTGTCTGGCTTTAGCACGCTGGACTCAATCACATATGGATCTCATTGAATCAGGCCGATGAATCTTATTATATTCCGTTCTTGATCTGTGCTTTTGTCTCTTTCGACTTGACATTTGAAGGGCGGTGCGCACATATATGTGTGTGTATGTGTGCGTGCGTGCGCGCGCACGGTTCACGAAAGTGCAGGCTATGTGTAATATAAAAATAATAGCCCAATCAATCGCGTCTTGGATAAGAATTGGATAATAATTGTGTTTGTTTGATAAAAATGTTTACGAGCCCTGCGAACAAGAAAATCATTCAGGTTGCCACTTCTCCCTCAATCTTTCCTTTTCCTCATGTGAAGTGAACTGACAGGGGAGCTCGAGCTCATTAATTATGCAAATCTTCTCCAATCCTAGCCGTGGGCGTTTACTTCCAAGTCTCCAGTGCGTCCCACCCATCAAAACCCAGTGTTCAGGAGAGAGCCTCAAAACCAGTGTAGAAGATAGTCTATTACTTATTGGTTATGAATTTTTTGAATGTAAAAACCACACAAGCATCAGTAGTTGACCTCAGACAACAGTATAAAAACATTTAAAAAGCCAGTTCATGATACCTTTAAACTTTATTTCAATAAAATCATTTTTAGTTTAGGGTATACGTTTACGGCAACAAATCTACAAAAAAAGTTTTTCCTTTGCCTTTTTTTGCATATAGGCGACCATGTTGTCAAACTATTCCCGTTCCTGCAGATCTGTGAGAACAATTAAAAACACTGCATTATGCTGCTATAGGCCAGTAGTCGGCAATGTCACTTTATAAAGAAACACTATATGCATGATATCACTGTTTTCACAAATGCACTTTTTATAGTTTACACAGAGATGATAATAGTTTAGTTGTCAAAAACCTGCACTTTAAAACCCATTTTCTAAAGTGAACAGCCAAAATGTATGAAAAGTGTTTGGTTGAATACAGTGTCATGTAAACGGCCCCTTACACCGTGCAGTTGTGGATCATGCACAACCATATTTCCAAAACAGTTATCACTGCAATATAATAGCCTGATGAACACTTGGCCATAGGGCTAATTTGCATACAAATACATATTTAGACATACTGTTTACTATTAGCAACAACTATCCCCGGCATGAACTATAGGCTCTTTGATTCTTAATGACTTTTGAGGTTGTGCATCTCTGTGGCAGCTCTCGATTTAATAAGTGCTCTATGAAACACAAGTGGGGAGGCTTTATAAGCCTCTTCATGAAATATCGAGGGGTTGAAGTATGATAATACACCCATCTGTAATGGATGTGAGGGCTGATGTGATGATTCAGGGGTAAATCAGTCCTCATCAGTGGGCGGTGTGGAGCTTCCTAGTAGCATCAGCGCTAGCTTATTAGCGCCTGACAAAAGCAAATGAATATGAATGCTGCTAGCGGCAGTGCTTTACCTCAGTGCCCACTTATATCACCAGTACTAACCTTTAATGTCAGCTATACAAACTGAGAAAAGGAAGGGTGCATGGGGGAAAAAATGGAGGACGTGCAAATCTATGCAAGTGACCAGATGTTATAAAAAGATTTTATTATATATAACATTATTAAAATATGAAATAAAAAACTATCAAAAAAATGTTTTTTTTTTTGTTTGTTTTTTTTTTTTTTTTTTTTTTTTGCTTTGGCAACTGCAACTAAAAGTTTGACAAAAATGACAAACTAAATTTTTTATAAAATCAATATAAAAAGTTATAAAATTAATTATTGACTTTTTTTTATGTGAAAAAAAAACACTTAACATAACCAAAACTAAAAATTTCAATGAAAACAAATAAATACTATAGTACTAAAATAACATTGATCACTATAAACTTTTTTTCTCCTTTGGAAATAATTAAAATTAATTTAATTTAGCTAATTCAAAATATTATGCTCTGAGGAATCATGCACACTAAGAGGCGGAGCGTGCATTAAAGGGATAGTCTTTCTTTCTGTGAAACCCAAAAGACAATGTTTTGAAAAAATATCTTCCTTTGTGTTTCACAGAAGAATGTAAGTCATGCAGTTATGCACAACTTGGAAGCGTTATCAAACCGGAACCTTAATAAGTGATTTAAATGAATAAGAAAAAAAGAAGAAAAAAAATTGGTTATAAAAAAATGGTTATTTCAATAAATTGTTATTTCTCTGTGTATGAGGCAAGAAACTATCAGCTGCATGAAGGGAAAATACTAGAAAATTATTTTACAACACAAAAAAAAAAAATACTTTTGAAAATAATGTCCACTTTACCTGTAAACACATTAATCAAAAAAGAAATATTCAGATCTTATCGCACTTCTCTCTACCCTATCCCATTGTCCTTCGAGGAAATGGACTACTGATAAAAAAAAAAGTATGGCTGTAGATTTGCTAAATAAAGCAGCCATTTTTGGATTCAGGTCATGAGTCATACAGCATAAATCAAAGAGCTCAGAGCAGAGAGAGTCTAAACTCATGAGTTAATTACGCCACTCAGGGCTGGTGTGTATGTGGACTCTGGGTAATGCATGTGGCCTGAATGGTGTCTGGTGAGGTAATTACCAATGTGCTTTTAATGAAGTCTCATGGGAATCGCCAAACATCACCTCTGTAAAGCGCAGATAATCAGCTTTGAGAGTCTACTGCACACTGCCCACTCCACCATATAGGGCAGGAAGAACCAAGCTCTCATGGAGGAGATTATATGCTAATGAAGGTGTGCTTATGACATTGAACATTTCCGTGATCCAGGCAGGTATCTCTTGGAGAAACACGCGTGTACTGTCCAACTCATTGGCTGGAAGTCAACTTGAGAATGAGCTAAACATGCAACAGCAGCTTTAGCACAACAAAAAAGAGCAAATGTATTTACCGGTAGTCTGATGGCATTCCAGACTGGATTACTGTAACAACATTTAACATTTAATCATTTAGCAGACGCTTTTATCCAAAGCGACTTACAAAAAAGGGAAGAGCAATAGAAGCAACGAAACAAACAAGGCCAACAACCTGTAAGAGCTGTAAGAAGTCTCAGTTAATTAAGCACAGTACACAAACAATATATATATATATATATATATATATATATATAGATATATATATATATATATATATATATATATATATATATATATATATATATATATATATATATTTTTTTTTTTTTTTTTTTTTTTTTGACAAACAAACTAAATTTAATAGATAGTTAAGTGCTATTCTTTATTGGTCAGGTGCAATTGGAAAAGATGTGTCTTAAGATGTTTTTTAAAAATGGCTACAGACTCGGCAGCACGAATTGAGATCGGAAGTTCATTCCACCAGGTGGGAACGGTCCAGGAAAATGTCCGTGAGAGTGATTTCATGCTTCTTTGGGATGGAACCACGAGGCGTCGCTCACTTGCAAAACACAAGCTTCTGGAGGGTGTGTAAGTCTGAACAAGCGAGTTTAGGTATATTGGTGCAGAGCCAGTGGTTGTTTTGTAGCCGAGAACCAGTGCCTTGAATTTGATGCGAGCAGCCATTTAACACACTTCTCATAGGGATTCCTAACAAAAGCTTGCAGAGAAGCTTGCAGAGTGCAGCAAGGATCCCGTTAAGAGTTCAAAAATACGATCACATCACACCATTCTCCATTCACTTCACCGCTTCCTGTTTCCGCCATGATTGAATATAAGGTCTCCCTTCTAACTCACCAGTGCATCTATGGAAATTCCCCCTCCTATTTGAAAGAACTACTCACACCTTCAACTACAGCTCGATCACTTCGTTCAACAAACTCAAACCACTTCCATCTTCCCAAGACTAAGCTCAGCACTATGGGTGATCGGGCCTTTCTGTTCTGCCGCTCCTCGGATTTGGAATGCCCTATCGACCATCTGAGGGCATCTCAAGCTCTTGAGACTTTTAAAAAGGACTTAAAACATTTCTTTTTGGGAGAGCTTATGTCTTTTAGCTATTAAATCAATTAGTATTTTGCCATTTTAAAATATCTTAACTGTAGCACTTTTTGATTTGTTGAGAAGTGCAATACAAATAAAATTTATTATTATTATTATTATTATTATTATTATTATTATTATTATTGTTGTTGTTGTTGTTGTTGTTGTTGTTGTTATCTATGACCTTTTAAAAAAGTCATTGCATTTAATCTATTTGTCGTGTTTTGCTTTTCACTAACATGAATGTGAATTTGAACTATAAAAATTAGAATAAGTTCTTTGACACTTTTCCACCAATCAGCAATAGTGTACACTCATGGAGGAGGAGAGAGAGTGAGAGAAAGGGAGTTTTGAAGAAAGGCTGTAGAAAGAGACATGACAGAGAAAAGGCAAGAGGAATATCACTGGAAAAAGTTATGATCAGACGGATCAGTGTATTTGAAAACCTTTCCTAATGTAAGTGAGAAGGCGTTTGCGTCCTTTCTGCTCCATGCTGTCAGGTTCATGTTTCAGTTTGTTTGTGTTGTAAGGGTATTTCAGGCTGCAGGATTGCCGGATGACTTAAGAAACGTTATCAGCAAGATAGTACAAAACTATACATTTCTTGTCTATTACCACCCACTGCTACTTATACCAACGGTAATAAGCACAGTTACAAATGTTGTGGGAGTGTCTCGCACAATATGTGGGAGATTGTTGCTATAGTGTGAAGATATTGTAATGGGTAGTACATTAACGATACCTAATCAAAACTAGTTAGCACAGCATTTGTAATTGAAAGGGTTTAATAAAAATATCTGGTTATGGTTACAATTTAAATACCGGTAGTTACAAAACAGATGTATGAGATGATAAATAAAACGTATGCCATTAATCATACCCAGCTGAATGTTATCTGTGTGTGAGAGAGAGAGAGAGAGAGAGAGAGAGAGGAGAGAGAGAGAGAGAGAGAGAGAGGAGAGAGAGAGAGAGAGAGAGAGAGAGAGAGAGAGAGAGAGAGAGAGAGAGAGAGAGAGAGAGAGAGAGAGAGAGAGAGAGAGAGAGAGAGAAGAGAGAGGAGAGAGAGCAAATAAGCCCTGGTCAAAGGAAGAGCCAGCAAAAATAAGAGACAGGGCAACTGTTCATTTTCTTTAATCTCTTTTTATTCCCCGACTGTACTAAAAGGTGTGATAATGTTCATAGACCCCCAATGTATTTGGCCTACAGGCCTTGATTACTATCAACACCTCTTTGCCTTTATGAATTCCAAATGGCCCTTGAATAAGGTGTCGAAACAGTAAAGCAAATGTCTTTGTTCATTTTTAAAATATCTTTAATTATTTTCAACCCTGTGTTTTAGTTTGGTTTGCCCTGTCTGTCTATGTGTGAAAAAAGATACAGTGCTGTCCACAGGGGCGGTACCCTAAGCTACAAAACCAAAAAGGTACTAATATGTCTTTAAGGTACTAATTTGCTCTCTTAAAGTACTGATATGTACCTTCTAAGGTACTAATATGTTCCATGTAGGGGTGAGTAAGGTACAAGATGTACCTTTTCACTTTTGTACCTTAGGGTACCCGCCCCAATGACAGCACTGTACAGTTTTTTCTGAGAGTGTACCTGTCCTGAGTATGGTTCTGCCTTAATCAGGACCCTGCTAGCCCACTCCAGTGCTGTGTTCCATAGATATCCATAGTAAAGGCTAGATGTCTTACGGCGGAGACACGATCGGCATCACCGGCGGCCATCTTGTCACAGGCAAGCTTTCTGTCGGGCTCTGTGGAACCTGATGTAAGGTGAGTGATCTGTACGAACATAAATACTCGTATCTCGCTGAAATCTTGACGGATTTACAAATAGTTTGGTTTCTTAGAAACGTTATTAACATGGCTACAAATCTGGGTGCTTTAACACGTTGAAATTGCAGCTTTTCATTTAAATAAACGACTTAATCGTGCAGCTTGTGTATCACGGCTATAACTTACGTGCACGTTATCAAGGGGGCTGAGACCACAATCGAGCTGTTCAATTATATAGGTTTTATTGACACCAATAAGGATTTTATGACAACCAATCTTTTGTCTAGTTAAAAAAACTTAGTTTGCATGTTTTTTTTTTGTTTTAATTTTTTTAAAATACTAATTATTTTATTATAATAGTGATATTCTTATTATGTATATATATATATATATATATATATATATATATATATATACATATATATATATATATATATATATATATATATATATATATATATATATATATATATATATATATATAGCTATTAGCAATAGCTAGCTCTGGAAAAAAAAACATTCAGAGCTGTATATGTTTGTGTATATATATATATATATATATATATATATATATATATATATATATATATATATATATATATATGTATATATATATATATATATATATATATATATATGTATATATATATATATATATATATATATATATATATATATATATATATATATATATATATATATATATGTATATATATATATATATATATATATATATATATATATATATATATATATATATATATATATATATATATATATATATATACACATACATACACAAACATAAGTTTGGAAATCGGTTGAAAATTGAGCAAGTTATGGCTATTTAAAAGTACATGCACCATTAAAACACACTGTTACGAGTGAGCGAGCTGCCTGTGACAAGATGGCCGCCAGTTGCGGACGGCGACCTCCATTGGCCAACAGCGCGCACGAGACATCTAGCCTTTATTATGGATATCTATGCTGTGTTCCAGTTCGTTTTTATCGTGTCCTTTACTTGCTAACTTCCCTCCGTCTCGTTCCCTCGGATGTGCGCCCATGAGTGCCCCCTACTGGCGGATGGACTGAACAGGAACACTTGGGATTCAATATGGAGTTGATTTATTATTTAGTTTTTTCCTTAACAAATTTGTTTAATGCAGCATTACATATAGGTGTGTTTGGGTTGTTTTAAATGTTTAAAAAAATAATTAAAATAGAGTTGTTTGTGGTGGGGTAAATTAAACTCGATGTGCGGTGACATCAAAATCGTTTTTTCGCATTTTGCTAGGCCTATATGAAGCTGCCTGAAGTGTACATATGAAGTAGACTCCATCAAAATCGAGGGAGCGAGAGTCTGTCTATATAAACTTTCCTCGTCCACTTCACGATGTGGAACGCCCTTCAAAATGGTGGCTTAGGGAAGTTTGCAAGTGCGTGTCTAAAAGTGGAGTAGGCAGCACAGAGCAAAGCCCAGCCGGACTTCTGCCATGTGCAGAAGCATTAAGCATTATTTTGCTTTGCTTCAGTTTTGATAAAAATACATCCATTCTTGCGTTGCATGTTCGTGTTTTGGGGGGGTGGGATGGGGGTTTGTTTGGGTGTTTTACAAATATCAACATTGTTTCTCAAAAATAGCTTACTGCACCTTTAAAGGAATTAAATTCTTATGTAGTTTAGCATAACCTTTTATTATTATAAAACTACTAAACTTTTGTCTGCCAAATCGCAGTCATGTGGTCTGGTCATACGGAAGAAAAAACAGGAAAACAGGAAATTATATCATAGAGATGACCCTTGCAGACCCTCACGAATGTGTGACAAGATAGGGGTTGGATATTTTGACCTTTTTATGACAAGGCAAGTTTAGTTTAGATGAAACCTTTTTGGAAAATAAATTGAAAATAGAAATTAAAATGTGTATATTCACATATAAGGAAAATGTTATTACTTTTACCACTAGTAAATAGACACATTTATAAAAGCAGAAAGATTAAGTCATAATATTGCAACCACTACGTTTGATTCCTGCTGGTGTCACATTGGAGTTACGCTGACGGTTGACAAGTCTGGAAAGTTTTTTTTGTTCCCAACTTGAAACATGGTTTGATGTCAAATCATCTTTGTGCAGCAGGCTTACTGACTGGTGCCACCTTTGAGGAATACAGAGATGCAAAACCCACAATATTGTTTCAGTGGGAGTTTCGAAATTCTCTGAAGATGAAAAGAAAGGATGTTCCAGTTGCCTTGATGATAAAACACAATTCTTTAACAATACAGCATGTAATTGCTGAGCTTGTTGCATGAGCTTGAAATTGATAGTGTCATGAGGGAGGCGTATTATATCATTGCCCACAGGTAGGATAATAAAATCTTGCACTTCTTTGATGGGAACACCTTGACTAATGTCTAAATAGAGTTTTCTGTGGAAACACTGCTTATGTAACAGCATTAAAATGACAGAATTCTCTGCATTTGCTGAACACCAAACTCTTGTCTCCTGCTGCAAATGATAATGGAATAATATTAGTAATTTAACCTCTGAAATTCCTCCATGAAATTACCCAGTTCTATCTGCATAATATGATACACAAATAACAAATGTCAAATGCTCTGGCTCCACAGTGGACCTGGAAGAATTGCCAACATTTTTCCATGTTGATAAACCAAAGGCAAAGAGCCAATCTAATTAGCTAAATACAGACAAGGCGAAAAGCCAGCAGGAGCAACTCAGGCGGCTAGTCTTCACCCAGGGCTTCCCATCCATGAGTGTTGAATGAAGGCAATAATTACATTTAAATGTTCTATTTGGAACTGATAACAGAGAGAAATAATAAGCAATTTAAAATGATTTATAATATTCCAGCTCAATGATATTATTATTCCATGTGGCTTAGCAAGTATATGGAGGGTTTATTTGGAAGAAAATTATCGTGTTGAATGCACCATTATGTATATGCACCAAGTCCCCTGTCTGATTCACTGTCATGATGCATGTTTGGGAACAAAAGGGCGAAAAAAACATTGCCATTCTTTTTTATTGGGCAAAACAGAACCTACTCATAAATTATGCAAGCTGTATATGCAGCGAAATAATGTTTACTGTGCTTTCAGTATCCTTTAAGTCCTTTTATTGAGTCTAGGTGAATGGTCTGGTCCCACTGGGAGCTCTATGGACTGGTCATCTTCATAGATACAGACACATATTCACAAATACAAATACCTCAATATCTGTCAGTCAAGGTCTCCCTGATTAGGACACTGAAGAAAAAGTTTTAAGGAAAGTTTGGAACATAGATTGGCTTCTTAACTGTGGCTTTTTTTGAAATCAATACTGTACCCGAGAAGCACTTGTGGCAACCTAGCCTACCATGCCAGCGCCACTTAACATCTGACACAGTCAGCATTCCATCTCAATGTGTTCGACCTGGACAATAATCCTTTTACAGCCAATTTCTTAGCACTACAAAAGGCCAGGGGAACAAAGCCAAGTTATGACACTATATAATGTACACTTCAACAGTTCAAGGCTGTTTATACTGCAGTAGATAAATGCTTTTTAAAGAAAAAACAATAATACCTTGACCCAGTTTAAACCAGGGCTGTAACCAACACAAGCAAACCCATATTCAAATTCTCACCAATATCAAAATGATTGAGATTGCCAATCGAATAAAAGAAAGCAGGCTCTACTGTTCGCAGAAGTCAAGCATACGCTTCAATTTTGACAGTGAAAGAGCATGAGGTAAACATTTACCATAGTTTTAGTATAAGGGAATATATGTAATATTTGGGGAATAAAGGGGGAACTACCAGGAAATTTAACAAATGATATATAATGTAGGTTTTTTTTTTAATTAAGTGGTAATTATACGTGCAGATAAGGGTAAGAATGAATCTGCGGGCTGTAAATTAAACTGGTGTTTGTTACCCTCGTGTTTCATGTTACAGGGTAAGATTCTGCGAGTATTTATTTGAAAAACAACTT
Source organism: Pseudorasbora parva (assembly GCF_024679245.1). Lineage (NCBI taxonomy): Eukaryota > Metazoa > Chordata > Actinopteri > Cypriniformes > Gobionidae > Pseudorasbora > Pseudorasbora parva. The sequence continues at coordinate 15,222,136 of NC_090181.1, forward strand.
TTTAAAACAGATTTACGACACTTCTTATTCATTTTTATTTTATTTCAAATACTAACGTCCTGACAAATAGAAGCATGTTTTGTCCCTTTTGTTTCTCTTGCTCGGCTTCTCCTTTTGTTCCTCTTCTTATTTTTCATTATATCCATTGAAGGAATCCCATGTCTTTTGCTATTCTGAATTAATATTCTTTTTTTACATGCAGAAATGCTCTCATAATTGATTAATCTTTTCGATACTGACCAGTTACCAGCGCGTGCAATATGAGTAAAGGCAATGTGAAGCTTCATGCTTTCATGATGTTCATGTCTTGTTTGTTTCTATTGCTATTATCATATCTTATGTTATTGTGTGTACTGTTGTGAGCATTAAATAAAATAAAATAAAAAATAAAATAAAAAAAACTGACGGCATCCAACCATGCAGACCAGAGTTTCTCGGAGCGCTCATGCCAAGCTTCGAAGCGATATTCTTAGTTGATTTTTTTTAAATATAGTTATTTTTCTTAAAAACACTCAAAATACATTGATTTATCCATTGGGATCATTTGGATTACTGTAGTTATTGCTGTATGTGCTGTTTGATGCTTTAACTTTTAGGAACCTAAATTAGCTTTTATTATCATAGATTATTTATGCACTGTATTTGCTACTTCAACAGTGTAGGAGAAAACAAAAAAAACAAAATTTTTTGTTGAAAGCAGAGATGGAAATTAGCACCCGCCACCAGCCAAATGCGGGTGATTTTGAGTTGTGGCGGGTAAACTCGCTTTACCTACCGGCCACCGTGGCGGGTAAATAAAAATAGCATACTGTTTCTCCTCTTTGTAAACTTTGTTCAATGCATGCGAGTGCGGCCGTATGTCCGAATATGACCAGTCATTTTCGCCGTCATTACCCGGATGTAGTGCCAGAAGCGCGAATAAGAACTCGCTCGCGCTGAAAGAAGTCACTGCGCATCATCCGAGAACGCGCACTCGTCTCACAGCGCGCAAATATTGAGTTCTCTTTCAAGTCTTGCACTTAAATGGACAAACTCACACAAAAAGTATGTCAACATGTCCATCTTGATTAGTATCCAAGCAGACATAGTCTGAATATGCCTCAAGTGAACGTTATACAGTCGAGAAAGAAGAGCATATCCCTGCACTAGGTCTTAAAGGGGCATTAGCCTTTACTGCTGTCTTTTTAATGTCATACAAAAGGACATCACTCACTGCTCTTGAATAGCTTTTGTAAATTTAATAAGGATTCATCTTTAATTTAAACAGTTAAAATATGCAGTTATTTTACATTTGATTACTTTATTGAATTTCTGTACCTTTCTGCAGGCCATTAGACCTGTACATTAGCTATTATTAAATGTACACGAGTGAGGTCAAGTTAAACATTTTAGTTTGAATTGTATTTTATACTGTGGATTGTTGCAATGTGCTAAATAAATATTTGCATAATTTGTAATTGATTAATATTTGAAACTTTAATATTAATTTATGCAATCGCAATGCCTTGATTTTTAGTAAAGTTACACAGTCACAGCATTAGCCATAAATGCAATGGTACTAATAGTTGGCATAGTTTCTTTTGGTTTGGATAATTTCTTAATCCACAAGTAAACAAACGCAAATGTTGACAGGCCACTAAATACAGTACGTTACATACCACAGAGACGGACGTCCTGCAGTTGCTGCTTCTCCTGTTCAATTTATTTCAGCCTCCGGATCAGATTCTGGATCATATCTGTATTAGTTGAATCTGATTGATAGCCATGGTTTATTTAGGGTAACGTTTTCTTTTCCACGCTGGAGGATGTCACAACTTTCAGACGCTCTCATGCAATAGCTGCACGCGCTCGTGATTCTTTAGCTCCGCCCACACAATACACCTCCATCCACTCTTTTTTTTCTGGGAAGACTCGGTACAGCCTATCTTTCTTTTATTAATATAATAAAACTAAAGACATTTTCGGAGATATGAAGGATGCAATACTAGGTACTCAAGATTGACATGAAATAGACTGAAACTCAGTCGTGCCCCCCGAAAAAAAAAAAGTACACAGCTTAGCATTAAAAAAGGTAAAAAGTTTTTAGTTTTTCAATATTTTGAAATAGTTGATAAACTTCCCAGAGGGAGAAAATAGCTTGTACCAAGAATAAGAACTGAGGGGACATTTTCCAGTAACACACAATACCTTGTGGCAGATGGATGATCTTATAATAATAACAATGTTTCCATGCTGTTCCTTAGGGTTCCATAATAGCCTTTCCTCACTAACTGACAGCCCATCTTCAAATAACTTGGCTTTTATAACAGGATGGAGGGTCACTGGCTCATCCATCAAAACCTGATAGCCTAGATCTAAGAAACATCTCAATGAATAAATCCAAACCTTTGTCCAACAAGTGCAATCGTTCACAACTGAGTGGTTTCTTGAAAACCCTAATAGATCAAAGACAAGACTAGGGGACACAGCTGAAGATGAACCAGCTACATCATCCGTTGAAGAATTACAAGTTTTAAAGTTGTTCTTTCTTTATTAAGTGAAAGGATGCTAGCTACAGTAGAAATTATGAAACGGTCAGGATTGTATGTAATGTTTCTCAAAGCAGCTGTCAGCGTGGAATAAAGGAGGTTTGTCTTTGATCAGTTACTACTGGTCCGAACAAGGAGAGGTTGACCTCATATTATTCAAGAGAACAGCAAAGAGATCTCATATATCATCCACACTTGAATGCGCTTCATTCAGAAATCAGTGGACACTGAACAGCTAGAGTAAAATGTATTTGTTTAAGGTGTCTGGACACATGTAGCTTGTTATCAAGCTGATCACACTGCTGGTGCTGTTGTGAAGAGGATATACTCATTATACTCATTACCGTGCCAAGAATCTCATTCACACAGACTGAAAAAAACAAAAAAAACATAGTGGTGTTACAAATGCTAAGCAGTTTTAGCGAATTAGGGTCAATGAAAAATAAGTGTCCAAAATTAAAGACAAGGACAAATATAATTAAAATATACAATATGAAGAACGGTTTCATATTCATGTTTTGTGCCATTTTTATGAATATGTGTAACATGGCTATACGATTACGATGACAATGATTGAAAATTTACTTGTATGGCATTACATTTAAAATTCACAGTTCCACTTTTACTGTACTGTCAACAAATTACAGTACAATATCATTGCGATATAAAGAACAAAGAGAAGACTCACTCTTTCTATGTACACACACACACACACACACACACACACACACACATACACACACACACACAGGCCAACTGTATGTATGTACATGTGTTTTACATTATGTCTATTTAAGTATATAAGTATATTTACTGTATAATGTAACATGTAAGTGGACTAATGTAATATAGCATTACAGTGAGTGTACAGTATTACAGTATAGTGAACATTGATTACATACCTCTTCTGTTCTACAAAAGTTTGAATGGTTGAGGACACAGTAGTTCGCCCCAACATTCGCTTGTACCTTTTGACCCACCTCAGCCATGCGGTCATGGTACAAAACATTGTCCACAATGGTGGCCCTAATTTAATCAGAAGCATGTCTACTATCTTGTTCTCTTCTACTGTTTTGCCTCTGTACCGTTCCATCACACATTCTTACTCCTCTTTTTCTCCCCGGCTGTTGACCCTGTTTCTTTCCTTGTTGTTCTTCCATTAAAAGAAATTGCACACAGTGCTGTTGTCTGTATATGCTTGCCAAATCAAGGTTCGTGAGATACATCTCAGAGAGCTATTTTGAAGAACTGGTAGATCATTGGTTGATCTAGCCGGTTACATTTCATTTTATTACTGAAATTAAATATTCTCCTCTGCAATACATCAATTCAGGACTCAAGTCTAAAAGAAATATACAAAAAATACCAGATGCATTATGGCAACTAGAACCATTTTGCATTCAATGACTTATGCCAGGAACTAATGCCTAGATGTTTTGAGGGGTAAGACTATTCATTGAGAACCAGTATAATACATTTTGATAAACATGAGAAAAGTAATTGATAATGAAACAGCAGACAGTTGAATGACTGCAGCAAAACATTTGGAATTTGTTCAAAACTATTTTTTGTTCAAAACAAAATTGCTTTTATGATCTGCACAAGTGACTTGATGATGTGGAGGTGTGGAGTAGTTTTGAGTATTTCCGTTGTGAGCTGACAAATTAACCAAAATGACTGAGAAAAACTGTAATAATAGTTCAACTAAATTGTCAACTAAAATTGCTGGATGGATAGATGGATGGATGGATGGATAGGTAGATAAACTGCAAGTCTTTGGTTAAGGTGTCTATTTCTCTGCTTCTTAGCATCAATATTTGATCTCACTTCATTATCTTTTAAAGCAGTAGACTAAATGAATTTAATAATGAACTTGCTCATAAGGTTAGTCTGCAGAAGAACTGGATTTTAATGTAAAATGGGGCAAAAGTGAGGGGGGATTTAAAACTTTTATATATACTATGGCCTTAGAAATAAAAATGCGTTATCAAGCAGAAATTAAACTATTAATGGAGTTCACATATTTCATTTGCCTAATGACCATGGAGGACTGAATATCTGGGTCTCTGCACAACCATACATTTGGTGAACATCTGTCACAACCTCTGGGTGGAGAACAGACAGGATGGAAGAATCTCTCTATCATTGGTCCATGCATCTGTCATGCAGATACACTGGAACATATGTCACAAATGTGACAGTTGGATTAAACGGTAGACAAAAGACAGAGACAGAAAAGAACGTGTAGGAGCACAATACATTTCTTTTCTATGAAATTGAAGTCTGCCAATTAACAGTAAGTTAATACTTTTGCACATACAGGTCAGAAAAAGGTGTACTACTACTGTAGAAATTAAAATGACATGATGAACATCAAAATCAACAAATTTAATAAATACATCTTACTTATTATTCCAGTAAATCAAAAGGGGCCTAGTACAATAAACACGGAGCCTATAGGATACTGAGCTTCTGCCCTGCATTGTCACAATATCTATAGTGAAACCTCTTCTGAAGTGTGTTAAATGTTTAAAGTGTGTTAAAAGTGAAAGCAATGATAAAGGTCAGTGATGCACAGGCTGAATGCCCAGAGCACCACCACCTGCCAGATCTTCCCAAATCAACTCAATCAGAGTGGACTAGAATAGAGAAAAACTAGATCATCTATTTATCAGCCAAACCTCTGACAAATGAGCAGTCAGTCATGACATGACATCTCACTAGGGTACTTTATGTAGAGCATACAAAGGTCATGTAATGAGGTTATGCTATAAAATAGATGTGGTTATTGATTAGAAATTGCCATTTTCTTGCTGATTAGGTCAGAAGTGACCTACATTACAGTTTTTCAGTCGCTTTTGTTAAACATCTCACATCACTATACATTTGCACAACAGTTAATGCAGTTCTCAAAACAGTTAGTAGAAACTGCAAAACCTAGTCAATAACCTGCAAAAGCATGTCACTTGCTCAAAATGGATAGCTCATTCCTCAAAAGCAAGTATTTATGTCAATGAAAGTGTCAGTGTCATCAAGATGAAAAGTCCTGACACCATTGTTTACGAACAAGATAGTCAAATGGCTTTGTCATGTTTTCATTATGACAGTTTACTCTGTAAATGTTTTCCAATGCAAAAAAAGTCAGATCTTGGTGACACTACCTGAAAATGCTCAAGACAGCTCTACATACTATTTGCATAGCCATTTAAAAAATACAGTAAAGTTACACATTACTGTATTTAGTGAGGTAACTGAGTACAAGTTACTTAATATGTATTTTCACATATTTATGCTCTTTACAAATTCTGATTTGTTCATAGCATTGAGCAAAAGAAAAAAAATACACCCTTATTTACAACAAAAATTAAATCCCTTTGGTGTGCACAGCTGTCAATATTGCAGTACATTGGAACTGAACATACAACATACATAGAACTAATGCTTCACACACCCCTTATCATCAGTGATAGATAGATGGATGGATGGATGGATGGATGGATGGATGGATGGATGGATGGATGGATGGATGGATGGATGGATGGATGGATGGATGGATGGGCAGGTCTTGAAAGCCCCTGTTGACCCTTTGATTTTAATGCATTTTTGTGGTGTTAAGCCCACTGATGTAGTCAGTAAAGCAACAAAATACTTAAATCAAAAACAAAACATAAAATATGCTGTTGTATGTGCTGTATATAGAATACCATATACATAACTGCAAAGGAACCATCAGAAAGAGCTCAGGAACTCCACATAGATTATCTGTTACTTTATCTTGACGAAAGACACATGAACTTTTGATTGGATAGATGGCCTTCCATCCCTCCAGATACTGAGTGAAATAAATGGGCAATCTAATTTATACGTTACTCTGCAGAGAGCAATAGAAACTGCTCCTACAGGCCATTTATAAGTTAAACTCTTTAAATGAAATGTTTAATTATTTAAAACACCATGGGCGCGATGCCTGAAAATGAGAGATTCCTTTAGAACAGTTGTAATTCTCCATCAGGATCTGCCAAAGCAATACACAAGTACAGAAATAACAATATCATTTGTATAGACGTTGCCCTTACAGGCTAATCCTCTCCAACTGAGGAATTCAAAGGATTTGAGAAGAAACCAAAAGTGTTCTCTCAGACCAAATCAAGTCTCTGTTAACAAAAGTAATAAAACAAACTCAGTTTAGCATCAAAACACATAAGTGCATATTGTTTGTGCAATACACCAGACATTGTGTGTGCAATACACCAGGCATTTTGGGGCTGAAAACAAAATATTCCTCTCCTCAATGAAGTAGATCCTGAGTCTTTTGTAAGCTCTTTATAAGTTTGCGTTTTAGAGAAAGTTTTTCGGTAACACTTTAAAATACGGTTGCACTAATTAATTCATGCTTAATTTTCCGAAAGAATTGAAATGCAATGATAATTTCGGAAAGACTCGGTATATCTTTCTTTTATAAATATAATAAAACTAAAGACTTTTTTGAGACATGAAGGATGCAATACTACTCTATAGGTACTTAAGATTGACATGAGATTGACTGAAACTCAGTGCCCCCCCCCCCCAACTAATGCACAGATAATCACGAGTTAATGTTGAACTAATGGTGAACTAACCCATTTCTTAATGATTACTGCATCAGCAACTAATTAAGATTGTACATGATTAATAGATAAAGTAATAATTACATTTTTATTAGTTAATTAATTAATAATAATAATGTTATAGTCATGATGTATTAATTCCTTTATAACATATTATATTACCTAATAATTTAAATTAACATGTTAATTACCACATCAAAGCCATGCATTTCAACTTCCAGTTGTCTGCTTTAATTAATCATTAGCTTATGATTTACAAAGGTGTTATTATGTTATGACTTTACTTGTACAGCAATTGATTGATTGATTGATTGATTGATTGATTGATTGATTGATTGATTTGATCGATTGATTGATTGATTTGATCGATTGATTGATTGATTGATTGGATTGCAGAACACTTAAGGGTAGGGTTAGGTGTAAGGGAAGTGTCAACAGATGTAATTACATGCAGGTATGTTTAAAGATACAAGAACAATATAAAACATGTACACAATAAGTGCATTGTATCAAATGATTAATTCAAATGTTAGTACATAGTAGTTAAGGCCACCTAATATAAAGTGGGTCCAAAAAAATCTATTTTACATGTTTAAATTAATGACAGCTTTTGGCATTCAAGGATGAGTTCAAGTTCATTCATGTATGAGGTTGCATAGAAAAAAATAATTAGCAAATTGCAGTACAACATTTTGGTTCATCTCAGGACACAGGACCTAAATTTACCTTTTGCTCTCATCTAAAACCTAATGTAGTCCTTCACAGTTTCCCACTTAACAGGATAGGTGAACCCATTTATCTCTTATGTGAAAACAAACTGTCTGACACTGTAAAACTTTCTCAGCACTGTTACATAATGAAAGACGGAAAGAGTATGAAACATTTAGTATGTTCTAGACATTATGCAAATTTGTATTGGTTTCCTTCTCATCATTTATCTAAACCAGGTCACTAAAACCCGAACGCAGGCAACTGTACACAGTTTGTTCTTACTGTACAGCAACAAATAAATGATACCCTGGACTTATGAATAAGTTAATAAGCTTAGCTGTGCAATGAAGGGAGGTGAAACGGGACACTTTTTACATCTGATCCTTTGCCTGGGAATGAATCGTACCGTGTAGCAGCAACAGGCAGAGCAGCACTGACCTCACCCAAGGAAAGACTCACAGGACCGAAAGTGTCCTGAATGAGATCTCCAGGGATTTCCAAGTTCAACTGCTATATAAAGATGGGAGAGAATACAAGCTTGTGAAGGACAGGAGATCCCAAGAGGGTTTACCTAATTTTACATTTCAGAGATTTCTTGCTGGAAAGGATCTTTTATGTACAAATGAGCCAGGACATGAATGGAATAGGCTCAGCGCAGCACTTCTCTACAAAGTGTCCATCAGACCTTGTGAGTTACAGTGAGGCAGAGTTTTCTGATGAGCAGTGCTACAGTACATCTCTAAGTAGTGAGCAAACCTTTCAGACTGGGCTACAGCAAATCAGCCAGCTCCCCTGGGATGGGTAGAATAGGCTGAGAGGTGCCCACACAGGAAGATTCACAGACCAAAAGAAGCTGGGGAAACAGAGACAATTGACAAAAAATGAGACTGCTGGGTGAGTAGAACCGTTAACAGGGAGGAGGGTGCTGAAGAACACCCTCAGCTTAGTGGGAATTGGGTGGCTGCCGCTAAGCAAGAAATCTGTAAATCTGTAGTATCTCTGAATCAGATATAGCAACACAATTTCATGGTAATTTGTAACTATTTAACGTTTTAGCAAATTGGTGGCTATTTAAATGAATCCATACATTCCCACTCATATTACGCTTATATTACGCTGTTCTAATGGTTAGGTTTAGGGGTGAAGCTTCCTGCAAGCTTTTTTTCTTCTCTAAAAATCATATTTATTTTTGTACAAATCACATTGCATGAATTCATACAAAATCCACACCTCGTAGAAATTAGTTTTACAGCTGTACTGAAAATGTCTAAAATGACCACAAGTATTGATGAAATCTGCAATTTGTCATAATCAGTGGTTCTCACTAAAAATGTGTAAAATGCTAAAAGCAAAAACAAAATGTTTCTAATCATATAATTGTGTATAGTTGGGATAGCAAAATAAAAAGGAGTCCATTTATGAACCCTTTATTTTGATGATCGCCTTTGAACATTCTGATGTAACTTTGAATATTATATACCTACTTAAAAAAACAGTGTGTTTAGGAACTGCTGAAAAAAATTAACCAGTCTGAGCTGACTCTAGGCACATAAAGTGGCTCTAAATCTATTATTCACAACTTTTCTAGGAACATAAACACAACACCCCCTTCTGTCAAGGGATCATAAGCCTGTGGGCATAAAGCGTTTTCCCAGCTGGTAGAATGTTCCTTCCTTGAATGCGCTCTGTTTTGTGGTACACCTGTTGAACTGCCTCGGGAAAAATCCACCCCATGATTATTACCACTGTCACTGACTGTGTCACTTTACTACACAAATATGACATGTGGCCATTAGTCCTTGTACATATATTAATTACCCTGATCGTATAAGCATATGGTGGAGTGTGGAGATGGTGATGATGATCTATGGTAACATTAGGGACCCGTTAATTCATTGATTGATGATTTAGTGTTTTTTTTCTAAATGGAAACATCAGCAGGTGAAAATCCGATGTCAAAGCTGATAATTCCTCAGTGGCATTTACAGTAGGTGTGTTTAGTTGAAATCAAACCCATTATCTTGGCATTGCTACAGTATCACCGGCTAGCAGTTGAGCTACAGAAACTCAAAAACGAATTTAAAAGTATACACAATAAGAATGAGATTCAACACAGAAGAGGATTTGAGGATAAAGTAGTTACGATTCTTGACGAAAGATGAGATTTGCTTTGTATTGCATCAAAGCATGACACTTTGGTTTAAAAGCTCTCCCTTTTCCAGATGGACATGTTTATAAATCTAAAAGAAAAGTACAAAAATATCTGGCTTGAACTGAAGGATCAGTGGAAGTCAAATGCTGTTTTGAGCCCTTAGAATGGAGACTTCTAAATGTGTTGATCTGCCCTTCCAGCAGATTAACTGATCAAGTGATTTAGCATTAGACTTTTAAAGCAGCATTTGACTGAATTATTCAGACTACTTATAGCCTAGCTTATTGAAATAAACTGAGAATATCTGAAAGACATATTTCCAGCCTCAGCACATTTCCTCTCATATCTTCTGAGTCACAGATTTAAATATGACTATGGAATTTAGGTGAGTCTCAATCCGCTTTCTCAGTCTTTTTCAGAACCAGTGACATTAAGTTCCATTAACTATTCTTGTTCATACATTCTTCTGTCGACGCGGACCAAACACCTTATACTAACTCACTACGTATATCAAATTTTCCCACAATGTTTAACAGAAATTCAACACTGCTATTTGAAGCAGACGGCACGATCCATGTTGTCCAAAAACCAAACTATTGACTCTTATAAGTGTCACATGCCTGTCCTGTCTTGTGTGCACATGTGGGTTTTGTCAGTATGGCCTTTGTGCTTCTGTCATTGTCTGATCCCTCCCCCTTGTTATCTGATTAGTGTTTCATTTCTCCCACCTGTTCCCTCTTAATTTCTACCCTTTATAAGCTCCTTGTGTTTGTCAGTCTTTGTGGAATCCTTGTTATGTCTATGTATCCTGTTTCCCTGTGTTGGTGTGTTTTGAGTTTATGTTTTTGGAACTAGTTGTTTTGCCCCCTCGTGGGTTTTGTTTTGTGTTGTTTAATTTATGTTTAATAAATTCACATTTCTCTGCAATTGAGTTCTCACTTTAGTTTCTTTAGTGTTACGTGACAATAAGCTGGTTCAATTTAAAGAAATCAGTAAAATTCAAAGGTCCCTATTTTAATGATCTAAGCACATGGTCTGAAGCACATGGTGCAGGTGCACTTAGGGTATGTCTGAATCCACTTTTGCTATTTTACAGACGGAAAAAAACGTTAGGTAAATAAGTAGTTTAGCACATTGAGCACATACCTATAGGCACATATTACTAACACAGCCTTTAAATAACACAAAAATACTGCACTATTGACTTAAGACCATCACAGGGAACTAGAGAGTAGATTCAAAGAAGTTATATATAGAATTAGAAAGACTATGTATTACTATAAATGGTAGAAAGTGCAACACGTAATAAAGGGTTGAAAAAATTATAAAATGATTTTTGATGGAAAAAAATATTTTACTGCTTGTTTAAATTGCTTAATTAAAATGAGCACAAGAAACACAATTGCTATACATGTTGTCTAAAATTAGTTTGATTGTAGTTCAATCCACTAAAATATAAGTCAAATTGAAGTCAAACTTAATCCGTTTTGTTGTGTTACATAAATTATTTGTGTATAGCTATACATGCATGTACCTGTGGGTGGGACTCCCAACCCGCCATGGTGCCCAGAGACTCCCGACTCGCCATGGCCACCCGAGGTCCCTGACCCGCCATGGCCACCCACGGCTCCACCCTGGAGGCCCCAGTCAGGTCTATGAGGACTTCAGGGTGTCCTGCCCTGTTCTACGTTTGATTCAAATAAAGCCTGTCTGCTTGGAATTCCTGAATCTCCTCATCTCTACTGCATCACGCATGTGACACCTTTGCTGTAACACATATATTTAATGCAGGTGCTGTCCATTTCTTCTTATCCTCCTTGAAATGGTTCTACACCTTCATTTGAGTCCAGCTGTGTTTGATTATACTGACTGGACTTGAATAGGAAAGCCACACACCTGTCTATATAAGACCTTACAGCTCATTGTGCATGTCAGAGCAAATTAGAATCATGAGGTCAAAGGAACTGCCTGAAGAGCTCAGAGACAGAATTGTGGCAAAGCACAGATCTGGCAAAGGTTAAAAAAATTTTTTGGCTACACTTAAGGTTCCTAAGAGCACAGCGGCCTCTATAATCCTTAAATGGAAGACGTTTGGAACGACCAGAACCCTTCCTAGAGCTGGCCGTCCAGCCAAACTGGGCTATCGGGGCAGAAGAGCCTTGTTGAGAGAGGTAAAGAAGAACCCAAAGATCACTGTGACTGAGCTCCAGAGAGGCAGTCAGGAGCTGGGAGAAAGTTGTAGAAAGTCAACCATCACTGCAGCCCTCCACCAGTTGGGGCTTTATTGCATAGTGGCCCAACAGAAGCCTCTCCTCAGTGCAAGACACATGAAAGCCCTCATGGAGTTTGCTAAAAAAAAAAAAAACACCTGAAGGACTCCAAGATAGTGAGAAATAAGATTATCTGGTCTGATGAGACCAAGATAAAACTTTTCGGCCTTAAATCTAAGAGGAATGTTCTGGCGGGAAAGCTGTCATTGCATACTGTCTATGGTGGAATATGTCCTGCCTTCTAAATAAAAGAGAAGTCATCGTCATTGGTGTTAGACACTTCAGTTGCTTTATAATACAATCTTCTGAAATCTGCACTTAGAACTGTGCATTGAAATCGTCTGCTAAAGTCTGAAAAATATACTTTTTTAAACACTATAGCTCAGCATAAGAAAAAACATTTATACAGCTTTTATCAGATTTCATTGGTGTTTTTAAAACTGAAATTGAATTGTAACCTTGATTAACAGCTTCGGAGAATTTTATGTTTCCCAATTCAAAGAGATAGAAGCTGCACCGAAATATTTGCCAGAGAGGTGTTTCAAAGATGGCCGCAAATGATTGCCTGATAGGGACTTTGGTAGAATGAGACAATATATGTTTAATTTTTTTTTGCAAAATGAAAGCATTTTTGTCTGAATATTTTTAAGGACATGTTGTCTCATTAAAAGTCTAAATAGGCTTTACAATAAGGTTCGTTAGATAACATTAGTACATTAGTTAACATGACAACAACTAATAATGCACTGCACTTATAAAGCATTTATTTATCTTTGTTAATGTTAATTTGAACATTTACTTATATTAACATGTTGTTAACATTAGTTAATGCACTGTCAACTAGTCAACTAACATGAACAAACCACGAACAGCTGGATTTTTATTAACTAATGTTAACAAAGATTAACAAATACAGTAACAAATGTATTGCTCATGGTTGGTCCATGTTAGTCAAATTAACAAATGTTAATTAATGAAATCTTATTGTAAAATGTTACCGGCTTACAATTTGTGACTATAGCTTTCAACTGACCTTACATATTATAGGAGGCATTAATCAAGTGGCTGTATTATCATCGTAATCAAACACCTTGAAGTCAAAGCAGAAATATGCTTTGATACAAAGTGACAGCCTATCACGGAGTCTCACCGCTTGAGCCCCCTCTTTGTACCTCCCCTGCTGTTAGAGCTGGCTGCTGATGTGTTTATTTGTGTGTGATGGTGCTCAGAGATGTTTCCCTACCCAGCTGCAATGCCTCCATGGCATCATCCCGTTCCCTCTGAATGTGAATCAGTGTATTCACCCATCACAATGAGCTCTGGAACAACAACAGCCCTGCACAGACTACATACTGTTCTCAGCAGTACAGCACTGGGGAGAAGCCAGTGACATGCTTGATATCACATTACCAACACCATGTTGCTTTAATCCAACATAAATCCCAAAGCAGCTTTTCTGGTCCAAAATAATTCAAATGAGAGAAATTGTATGCCCATCAATTATTTTGAAAGGAGTTTATACGTTGTTCTGAACTAGTTTTACTTATATGACAACAATTTTACTCCAAACTTTAAGTGGTGACCCTGTCCCTTATACAAACTGTTAGGTGTGTTTTGATGATTTCACGTTAGCCTATCGATCTCACGAAAATGCGTTTAAATAGTACGAGTTTGCAATCTCGTGGAATGTATAGCCTACGCCAAAATGAGTTTTGGTGTGCATATGGTACGCGGTTTTTCGCGTGCATATGATACGCACTTTATGGCGTATTATACATACGAACCCCCCACCACCCTAAACCTACCCAAGAGCGTGTCATATGCACGGCATAAAGTGCGTATCATATGCACGCAAAAAACTGCGTAGCATTTCCACGCCAAAACTCATTTTGGCGTATCCATTCCAAGAGATTTTACACTCGTACTATACGCATGACCATGAGATCGTGTTGATTTATTTATATATTCTCACGTTTATCTGTGAGACAATGTATTGTATCCTGTGTAATATTTTCTTGTATCTTGTATGATTTTGTCAGTTATTTTCGAGGATGTCAAAAATTTGATGTTGAAAACAAAATTTTGGGTCCCACTTTTTTAAAATTAAGTGGCTTTAATACCTGTGAACTTATAATAGATAATGCATGATAAGTGGTAATGGTACATGCAATCAGGGCTGGACTGGTAATCTGGTGGACCGACGCACTTATAGTGCCGGTAGTGGGCCGGTAGTGTTTAAATTTTTTTTTTTTTTTGTAGCCTACCACTGACAACAAGCAGCGACAGCGGCCCATTGGTTTGTCTTCTGAATTGACAATCCGAAGCGCAAGAGATCTCCCCTCCATATTAGGCGCTTTTTTCTATTTAATTATTTATTAGTATTTGAGCGCATGGAACTGCAAAAGACGAATATCCGCACAACGCAGCCACTGACAAATAGGCTGTGTTTAAATGCTGCTCTATATGGCACTTTGACTCCGAATTTTGTTTTATACATTCGTATGATATGGAACAATTACAGGTTCTGTGTTGAATCAGATGAAAACAGCCGCGAGCATGTATTCATGACGAGGTAAAGTGGAAAACTAGACTAGAAATCTAGACGCACCCTAGCGGCAGCAAATTTAATCTGCCCACAAGTGTCTTCTAGCAACTCTCAATACCCTTCTGAGCTGTTTTCCCCTAACTCTTGCCAGGCCAATAACATTGTGTATAGAGTCGGTGGGCGGGGCCATAATGACGACAGCAGAGTTGCGTTTGCGTGCTTCTAGTAAACACAGAAACTGGCGAACGGCGGTCTTTCGAATCAGCTTTGACCGCGACTCTGGAAGACTTGGAGTTAAGCTTTTCTCTGAGAAAAGAACAAAGAACAGCACTGAAGTCATTCTTAAAATGGGAAGATGTGTTCGGGGTTTAGCCGACGGGATACGGTGAATGTTTAATCTATCAACAAGCTCCATTTCACCTTCGTTGCTCTGGTTGGTTGTAGAGCTATCCTATCGCGTGCAGAGGGAGTTTGAAAGACAACCGTTTATCCCGCCCCTCGGATAGAGCCCTGTCTATAGTGAGTTTCCAGACCAAACATCCTGATGTGGGTCTGGCTTGTCAGGCTAGTGGAAAACGGCAATACACACAAACGTTTCACTTTAGCAGAACCACAATTTACCTTGCAGCTAACAGTGAAG
Organism: Pseudorasbora parva; assembly: GCF_024679245.1. Lineage (NCBI taxonomy): Eukaryota > Metazoa > Chordata > Actinopteri > Cypriniformes > Gobionidae > Pseudorasbora > Pseudorasbora parva. The sequence goes on from NC_090181.1 coordinate 15,237,589, forward strand.
AAATATGGTGTTTTGGAAGAAACATTTATTAAAAATGTTGCTATATTACTTAAATTAATATTGCAGAATATAAATCACTTTTATAGAGGCTGTTTTCGTATTTTCTTTAGGTGTTTTACTTTACATAGGTGTTTTACTTACATAATTTTTTTACTTACAAATAGTTTATTATATATGTTTTATATAGTTTTAGAAACCATATAGCCATATAATGAGGAGCAAGGTTTGTACAGTCTATGTTTTTTTACCCTGAGACTACCATGATCTTACATTTAAATGAAACTGGCCTACAGTTAAACTATAGTCTATAAAACAGTTTTAAAGTCTAGATCCCATGAATTAAGGACAAAGCTCTTTTTCCTCTTTAAAAGTTTTATTAACTTTTTTTAATAGATTTAATGAAATTTAATAGCCTCATGAAAGATAGATATCAGAGTCTTACTTAAATTATGTGGTAACTCTTGAAAAATATGATTGTTCAACCCAAAAATGTGATCATTTACTCACCCTAATGTCATTCCAAACCTAAATGAATTTATTTCTGTGTAGCATAAAATGATTTGAGTCTGTTTTTTTGTTCATGCAATATTCAACTGGTAGCCTAACCAAAATGGCTTGGTTAACAACATTCTTCAAAACATCTTCTTTTGTGTTTCACAGAAGTCATGCAGGTTTGGAAGGACACGAGAGTGAGTAAATGAGGACAGCATTTAAAAGAAGTAAATTTACTTTACTGCATCCTAGCTCAAAATCATCAGTGCTTTACTGCCAAGGGCATTTCTGTGTGACAAAAAAAGCAATATTAAGTTTATCTGCATTTCCAGCAAATTCGATAATATCTATCATTATTTGTCCTTGTCCTAGTTTTATTTATATACTCCAATTTAAGGCCCCAACCCCAGCAAAAACATTCACGGGGAACTCATGGGCCGGATGTGCTGGGTATGCCAGAGCCGAAATTTAGCCCCAGTCCAGCCCTGCATGCAATGGTAATGAGTGCAGAAACTAACGGAAGTATGCAGTTTTAATAATTTTTTTAATTTTTTAATTTTTTATTTGCAGCACACCAAATCATCGCAGATGGTCTGCAGTGACATGGCAGCCTACTTTGCAAGCGATTTTCCCCACAGATGCACCTTTGGGGCCTTTCCCTATTTTCCATGTGAATCCTCAGGTCAGGGCAACAGCCGTGACTGTTCAGCCCCCTCTGATGATAGCAATCATCAGTGTGGAGAGCCACATTCAATGCTGCCCAGATACTCTTCAGAGACAGATCCGCTGTTAGTACAATTCCCCTTGCTGGTTCAACACAGATAAAGCAGAACCAACAGAAAACAAAGACAATGAATGCATAATTTTTCACTGGAAATGTTTTATGGTCCTCTTCCTTTTTCACCCACTGGGTGTTTCGGTTGTTGAGCTAAAGCACGAGAGAATAAGATAATGAGTTTTGCTTCAGGACCTGGATGGGGAAATTAAATTGGTTTACTTACGTGTTTGTTTAAAGTGCATGATCTTAATGTCCACAATCACTACATGTTTAGGGTTTTCAACCACCCACTATAATACAGAGTCATATTCTATTTAAGGGAACATAATCACGTAAATCCACATTGGATGCACTTTTAGCTTTTAGCATCCCAAACAATGGAGAAAGCTACAGTAATTTATTGAATTTGATTGAGTTTCACCGTTACAAATATCAAGTTTTATTATTTGACTTGTAAGTTCATCTGGAATTATTTATATAAAGTCACAAATATCTATTAGTTATAATTTGTAAGTCACTTGACTAAAGCATCTGCTAAATGAAATTTTATTTTATTTTATAAAATGTAAATAATCTATGTACATTTTTTTTTTAAATATATGTGTATTTATGTTTAACGGTATTTTATATGCTACTTAAAGGGATAGTTCACGAAAAAGGAAAAGTCTGTCATCATTTACTTACCTTTAAGTTGTTTCAAACCTGTATGAATCTCTTTCTTCTGTTGAAATACCTGTCAAGAATGCCGTTTTGGCTGATAAAGTCCTGTATTTTACCCTTCTTTCCCACCGTCCTCCCGTATTAGTATTTTCCTGTATATATCCCGTATTTTTACGTGCGTTATTAAAAAATAATAATACTGGAGGAAAAAAACAAAAACATTATCAATATGAGCTCTGTAACTAGCCTCGCGATAACTGCCATCTGCAGTAGCCTGCCCTACAGTGCTGTAGGTGGCCGTTGTTGCGATGTTAGTGTGTGAGGTCAGATGACGAGTGACAATGCGGGGAAAAAACAAAAATAAAACAGAGACGGATGATAGACTTAAAGGCCCACTGAAGTGCCTTGAAACGCGCCGCATTATTTTCCCCTGAAACGGCTTCAGCTGTTAGCAGCTCCTCCCCTTTTTTGAAACAGCAAATAGCGTTTCGTTAATATACAGTTTGACTAGAGCGCAAGAGCGGACCTTTCTCTGTTTGCTAAAGCCAGTTTCCTCTAACACCGTTTATCATCATAATCTCCTCCATATCGCTTTGAAATGCAGCATTCTGTGCAGAATTCAAATGGGTCTGATATGTTTGTTGTCTGCACCGAATCGCACATATGATCTACGCTGCGCTCTCGTGTCTGTAGTCTAAATTTAAACCAGAGCCGTTGGGGTGTGTGCGCTGCTGCGGTGCGTGAAACAAACGTAAAAACACAACTTTGACAGGACAGGAATCGTTTCCTATCACATATATATTGCACTAAGTGCCTTTCACCATGTAGAAATTAGTAAATGTGTGAATAACTGACTGATTTCAGCTGCAGCGTAGGGGGCGGGCTTTAGATTCTAGAGCGCATTTTGATTGGACAGAAGATTTGACGAGAAAGTGAAGTCTGCGATGATGTCACCAAAATCTGAGATTCGTTTTAACAGAAGTGAGAGACTGTAAAATTTGAATGCTTATATCTCCTAAATGTCATAGTTTTGGAACATACCAGCTTATTCATAACTTTAAGGCTAACACAGTCATACTAAAAGCTAAAAAACTTAAATTTTGATTTCAGTGGACCTTTAAGGATAGAGACCGAAGGCACTCCTGCCAAAAAAACCATAACCCTCGTGTATTTCCTCGGGACAGCGAATTTCATTTTCTGACGAGGAGCAGGGTGGGGGACAGTCACACGTTTTTTAAGTTTTGTAACTGCGACTTCAGCATTTCACATCCATATCGCGACAGCGGAACATCTTTTAAAGTGACAGTAATTATAATGTCACTTATAATGACATGGTTTGTCAACAACAACCCCCCCCCCCCACACACACACACACACACGGCAACAAACTTTCTTACAAATATCTTCCTTTGTTTTTTTTTAGCAGATCAACAACAACAACAACAACAACAACAACAACAAAAGGTAAATGCCTGGAACAAGTTGAGTGTGACTTATTGATGGCAGACCATTTTTGGCTGAACTATCCCTTTAACAAAAATTAACCTTTTTGCAACATTTAAACAACTTTAAAAAAGAAAAAAGAAAAAAAGAAAACACTTAGAATTCATATGTAAATTCATTTTTTTTTTGATTATATATTTTTTTATTTTTTGTTTGAAATAACAACAACATACAAAACAAAAATGACAGCAAAAATACTGAAAGGATAAAAGGATATAAATACAGTAAAAATAATATTTTAGGGTAACGTAAAAAAAAATATTTAAATTCATTTTTATTGGTGGAGGCATAACATTAATGTGCACATAGACCGTGACAGAGAGTTGAACAGGAATGTCTACTGTTTGCTATTAAATAATTAAATAATGTCAGCTGATATGGCAACCGGTGGTTTAACAGGGCTGTTGTTGATAAGAAGCATGTACTGTGAATAAGAAAAACACAGCAGTAAAAGCTGAATCTAGAAATAATTTGGAATGACTCATGAAGTATAACTACAGCAAAAGGCTGTGAGTAATAGGTAGGCTGAAATACTTGGAAACTCTCTCAGAATGGCGCGGTCACTAGATAATAGTGCCAGCTCATAAATAATGCAATTAAAGGTGAGCAGATGGGATTTGGTTGGGCTGGCAAACGGCGCGTGCTCGTTTCGTTTTGTGGTGTGACGTCATTCGGCAGTTGAGACAACGTTTTAAGTTGTTTTAATATGGCATCTGTGCATTGCACTTTAGACGAACTTGCGTTAATTCAAAATGCGTAAACTATGATTGACGTATGTTTTCCACAGCCTGACATAAGAGAGATGCGTTCGAATTTGCGGCGCAGAGGCTGGAGGTGCTCTTATCAGTCGACACCCAACATTCTTGAGGTAAGAGAGACTTTACCAGCAAATTACAGTTTCGACAAATTGCACATGCTATCGGACACATCGGACGTTTTTTTTAAATTTATTTTAACAGTTTTGCAAATTAAACCTAATTTTAAGTGGTAATGTATTTCATACAGGCTAGGTCATGTTGTTGGTTAATAAAGTTTCCAAAAGTCATGCAGGCCAAACTTGGTTTAACATTGAGTTTAACATTGAGTAGCCTAAAACATGTTGACAAAATGTCCTTTTTTTGTGACAATTCAAAGTTGCCTAATAGACCATACACTTATGAATACCCCTTAGACCATTCTATATTAATATTAAATTATTAACTTGATATTACGTGCATTTCTCAAAACATTATGTTTAGCCCTTATCAATTTTTGAAGAACACATCCAACTTATCTAGATACTAAATAATTTGTACTTCTAATTTATTTAGTAATATGCTGCAAATATTTTTTTTTCTTCTTCATGTTTCTAGTTTGTAGTTTTTTCAGCATATATTTTTGTTATGTTGACAATGTTCACTCTATTGTTGATAACTTTTTCATTATTTCCATTAGTATCAACAGTGATTTGTGCTCAGTTTTGGTAATAGATTTGTATAGCGTCTATTGTACCTGAAAACATATGTTTCAGTCAAATAGTTTGGTCTTTTCCATAAATCATTAACCATCCATTGGAAATAAAACTTAATAATAATTTCAGACAGTTGTCTTCATCAGAAAAAAAAAACTTCTCTTGTTTATCTGTAATTGAAGCATACAATTTTAATAATCGTTACACTGTATTTATCAGTTGTTGTAAATATACAGAGAATTGCCACTGATATTTTTACTGCCCCATGATTTCATCATAAAACAGCATGGGTATAACTTGTGTCCATTTGTTAGCCTCTGGGTAAAATTCATATTTATAAAGGGGATACAAATGTCACTGATGCATTTGTAGCACATTTAGAGCTGGATTGTAGCCTGGGGACACTTTGTATATCTCATCTGAAATATATTGGTCATGTTTAAATCTCGCTTGCAAATGTAAACCAATATACTGTATGAGCAAATTCTATTATTGAATAATTTATTGTCAACAAACCAGTTCATGTATTGGTATGAATGATTTGTTGACAAATCAGTCTAAAATTCAAAATAATTTATGTTCATGGAAAAGTAATTAAATAGTTTTCATTACTTTTCCATGAACATAAATAATTTTGAATAGGAATAGATCTAATATGTATTTAACCAAGAATATTCCTTTAATATTTTGTAAAAGTTACTAAAGGTCTTATACTTCACAGGCAGTGGATAATGAGTATCCCTCGCACCTTCACCAAAATGCCATGACACCATGTAGAAGTCTGAGGAGTAGATGGGAGGACCCAGTGAGAGGAAGACGAACACCCCCACTTTTATCTGGCTTCACCTCATTCAATGAATCATGGAGATCAGAACACAATCCTAGTCCTTTTTTATTCCTGGGCCGGACACGCAGTGTCCCTGAAGCTCTCCATTGCTTCAGTAGACCCACTTTACGACCAAGCTTCTCCTCTGTCACCATCACTGCCCGGAGTTTATCTCCAAAAAGGGACTGTACGCATTATTCAAGCTCAGCATTTAGCCCTCTAAACATGCCTGACAGAGGGCCCTCTTTCATGACCCGCAATGAAAATAAACCCCTAAAAGCCATTGCTGGCACTCCGATGCCTTCTAGACACAAAGCAGTTGCGGTGATGGTGGACGAGTGCAGAGAACATCATTGTGCTGATGAGACCCCCAGCAACACCCAAGCTCCGCCTGACCACAGGCACAACTACACCATGGAAGATGAGCAAACAGACTCTTCACCCCCTTTAAAACGTCATACCTTCCGCTCCTGCGTCCATCTGGAGCTCCTACCAGCCAAGCTGTCTAGATCTACTCTGTACTTGGACAAATCCCTCTCAATCCCTCTAAGACAGACTTTGTATAGATCCACTCTGTCCTTTTCCCTTGGAAAACGATCTTTTACTCAGACCCCTGAGAAACCCAGAACAATGATTCAACCTAAAATGTCCTACAGTGACTGGGACATGGCGAACGTTGGCGTTGATGGAACAGAAAGACCTTCCCAGCACTTGAAGGATGGTTCGAACATCAGTGGCAGTGCCTTTAAGAATAATGCCGGCTCTGGCTCCGACTCACGTTGTTCCACTTTAACATCATTGCCATTCAGAACAAGGTGCCACTCATCTTCTGCCGCCTTCAGACTGAATGGAAAGGCTAATGATGTCTTAGGGCCTCCGCAGAGCAATCTAAGAGCCAGACAGGCATTCAGCAAGCCATCAGGTACCTATATCACCTCCCTGCTCCTCAGCAGCCATGCAAATGTATCCATCATCTTTCTCTCTTTTTGTTGCTCTCATTTATTCTAGCTTTGCTGCAACATATCTTTCGGTACCCACTATTTGATATCTTAGCCAGTGTTTTCATTGCAACATCTCCTACTCAGTTTGCACATCTTCTGATTAGTAGCTCATGCATTGTTAATGAGACGGCCTTCCCTCAAGCTCCTTGGGAATGGGGATGTATTGTCAGAAAAACTATAAATGGATTTGTGAAAAGAAAAGAATGCACCAGGAAAGTTTCTATCCAGGGGAACATTACATTGGCGTGCCAGCTCAAGTGGGTCAATCGGAAGTCATATAAAAGCCTCACTGGCTCAAATTGACAGAATAGGTTTAATCTGGCATTGTTTGATATAGTGTGGATATAGGGCTGGATAACCAAAGATGAGAGGAAGTATCTTAGTAGGAAGTTTGCTGTAAGGCAGGATTTTGAATTTTACAGAGAATCTTAATCTTGGAGATTATTTTCGGGTAAAGCCAAGTAGTGGTCTGTAGCATAATCAGCATTTGATTCTGGTATTTTGCAGTTTTTTATCTTGCAAGATAACTAATAGATGCACAGCGCAGTCAGGACACTGATTTTTTACAAAGTAATAGAAAGCGAGTGAGTGGGAGCTATTGAAAAGAAAATAGGGTGACTTTCAATCTTCTTATGTGAGATGATGCATCATTGACTCCACATTACCTTGCATCTAAAGTCTATTGGTTCCTCTGGCCTCTATTCTGGCTCTGTACGGCTAAACACATTTCCTTGTGATGAGTCGAAAGATAACATCCTCTCTGCTGCACACTGTGGTCTTTGAGGCATGTGACGACACAACTGCATGACTGGGCTCTGATGAACTAACACCGGGTACCACTGCAAGGAGGGCTCAAAAGGGCACTTATCCACTAGTCTTAGATTATTTATGTGCCAATTCTTCGCTGTCTTTTTGCAACCCTCTGCATCTGTCATTTAAATCGGCCTGGCTCACTCTTACTGATCTTGACATGCTTTAGTGAATAAGATTGTACTTTCATTTCAGAGCCAATTTTGAAAGAAATGGTGGACTCCCCTGTGATAATCAAGAGCTTGAATGTGCTCAGTGTGAAACGCCTTCAAAATGCAACATCTTACTCCGACTTAGAGGATCAAGAGTCAAGATCTTCCAAAAGAACTGGTATGACATTTATACAACCCTATTTTTTCATAAATATTTCTGGACTTTGAGACACATGAGCAATTTTAGCTAAATTTTATGGGAAATGAGGTCCATTGTCAATAGTGTAGCAAAATACAGTGTAATGCCAAGCTCACACAAGTCACTTACAGTGAAGTCATCAATTTGATGAATTTGCGTGAACAACTTGAACCCTTGAACTTGAACCCTTTGTGAAATCTCCGAAATTCCAGATTGTGTGGATTCCAAATTAAATGACTAAGTTTGCCGAACAACAATAAATGTGACCTGTGATTTACTGTACACCATTTATCACTTTACTGCCACACCACACTGGAATTGCTGTATGGTTGCTTAGGTGTTATGAATAGTTTTTAGCTAGGTGGTGGCTAGGTTCTGGGTCATTTCTAGGGTGTTGCCCTCCTCCAATATTCAGTTTCTAAATAGGACTTTGGTTCTTCCTTTAGTGTGAGTCTTTGTAAAAGAAATGGCACACCTACCCTTATTAAACCTACATGAATTAAGGTAACAGGTAGTATAATCTTATGTATTTGAACAAATCCTGAAACTTAAGTCTGAACAATAGTAATGGTAATTCTTGCTTGTACCACTAATACAATTTTAACAATTCACTCAAATCCTAAAGGACAAAATCATGTCCCGCCACATTACCTCCCACTTTATATTCACTTTGTCTCAGCCTGGGAAAACCTAGAAAACTTCCGGCAAATTTAGATTTGCTCTGCAAGTAGTCTGGCAAAGAGCCCATTCAAGCCCATTTCTAATCTGTTGAAATCGCGGCACCGGTCAGAAACGTTGGGGCGGGCTTTACACAATGTCGACAGTGCAGTGACGGTTGGTGAAGGACATTTTGTACATTACAGAGATGGATGCCGCTGTGGAACATCACTCGTTCAAATCAGCTATCGTGTATGTTTTAAGCAATTTAAACTTTTCCTTTTCGTTAAAACCAGAGCAAAGAACAACACTCGGCTACCAGATGTGGATTACACCGGCTACTGTGAAGAGGAGGATGGGGAGTGTGATCATGTGCTAACACCACAGCAGCTCTGGATCTGGCCTTTCTGTGCTTATTTCCTCAGACTAGATCTGGTAGTCATGTAAAAATTGCAAATAAATAACTAGCATAACTATGCTCAAGTCTGAAAATGTTCCAACACGTGCTGAAATGACTGAATTAGAATAAAATTTGTGAGATACACTATTTTCCAAAGACTCTTCAATATTATTTTATTTTCAAAAATAAAAACTAATCGCAATACAAATGCCTTACAACGGGGGTCAATGCGATCAGAGCTCTATGTTTTCTGTTTTACCGTCAATCCAAGATGTTTCAGTCGGTCTTAAATGCTGTTAGGTTTGCCAAATTTTGCAAAAATGTTGATGGAGTGGTGGTGGACACCAGCTATTATCATATTTCTTTTACACCGATGGCAAAAGTCTTCAGGAGACGATTGCAACATCTTCCTCAAAATCACAAACAGAGAACTGCTGTCATTCAGATGTTTCTCCCGCTCTGCAATCGTCATCACCTTCATCGCTCTGATTGGTTTTAGGTCTATCCAATTGCACCCAGAGGAATTTGAGCAAAGTCTGTTGGTGACACCCCTTTGGAAAAGATTTGTCTATGAAGCTTTGCCAGATCATAACTCAGTTACTACTGAGAATTGTCTGGTTTTAACCAAGCTAACTGTCTCTTGGAAATTTGTCACATTCTAGAAAGTTGAATGTACTGCAATGCTTTTTCACATTGCTACTTTGCATACTATGCAACATATGCAAACCCCAAACCTGTGGAATGTTGCACAGCATGCACTACTTTTATGTACCAGTACTTTTATGTATTACAATCCATTAGTACTTCTTATCAACGTAAAAGAGTGTTATAGCGAATGTGCTAAGGCACTAAGCTAACATCATTATTTATCTGTCCAGGAATCCCTCGGGTGTGTGAAAGGGCTCCTCATGAGGTCAGAACAGTTTTCCACACTGCTGAGAAAGTCAGGAGACTTATTGGGTGCCCGGTCTCTCCTCATCTGACTAATTGCACCTGTGGGTCCAGGACTGACCAACAGGCCACTAAACCTCAGTCACTTAGCTTGAGGGTATGTGTGGTGTTGCTGAGGAAATCTGGCTTCCTTAGGGTTTGTTCAGACAGGCAGCAAGCATCAGATTTTTTCTTCTTGTTGTAATCTGACCATCAAAGATGTTTACAAACTTGATCCAAACCACACCCATATGTGTGATTTTGTGATGTGTTATTACATTTATTAGTTTTTTATAGATTAACTTTAAGTGCGTGTCAGATTACATCAAAGAGTAATCCAATTGAAAAATAGGAAACATGATCAGGTACAATTAAATATCCAAAATTAACCAAAATACATCCGATATCGATAAAAGTTTTAAAAAAATTCTAGTTGCATTGTACATGTCTCTCGAAAAATCAATTTGGATTTGTGTCTGAGCAAAGCCTCAAGTTTACTTCCTTCCTGAACACCCAATTGTGGCAAATCATGAACATACACTCCAGCGTTTCACTGTGGCACAAACTTTGTGTTCATTTCCAAATGTGTGTAGGAGGCTCTTGAGCTGTTTCGCCCAGATTTCATCTCTCGCTCTCAGAATCGGGTGCGACGATTAGAACTGAGGGCCAGGGAGAGGCGGAGCTTACAAACAGCAGAATTTATCATGGGCGTGGAGACAGCTAACCGTAGGCGGCACTGCACCAAGCCACACCCACTTAGTGGTAAGATACTCTGTTTTTATTAGCATCCCATTCACAGATGAAGGAGCTGTAGTGCAGATCTGGTGCTGCAGCAATGCAGTCTCAGTATTACTTCTATAACTATTCAGTCGGGTATTCACAGTAGCAGTGAACAATGAAGTGCGGCAAATGCTTGCAAAATGTGCCAACGGTGGGTTTAAGGGTCATCATCTTATTGTTAGGGCAAGCACACTGCAGCGAGGCACATTATTGATGCCATCAAAGGAAGACATACTTCAGTGCTGCACTGAAACATTTGGTGCATTAAAACTTCAGTAATATCAGAACAAACTTAGGATGGACCGACTTATACAAAGCAAACAGATACAATTGAGATCTCAAAGGCCTCGGGACGTGTCATTGTGGCCCTGTTGAAAATGACCAATGAATCTTAAAAAGTACATGAAATATCTTGCAGCTTACTGATGCCCCCTATTGGCTCCAATATGAATCTACAAGTTACTGTAAAAATGTTCTTATTCATACTGTATATGCAACTGCAATATTAGTTCAGTTAAGTAAGCTAATAAATGCATTAATTAATAACGATGTAGCTCAGTCAAGTCATAGACTGACCATAGCAGTCTTTAGAAAACTGCAACTGAAGAATAAAATGTTACAATTATACATTAAGCTTTGTAAAAAACTTTCCATTTCACTTTTATCCTTTATTCTCCTGCTGAATGTGTTTTGTAGATAACCTTTTCAAACCCAGGGACAGAGCCATCTCAGGCAAGGAGATGCAATGGAGATCCAGACGGTGAGATTTCGCATACATTCTCTCTCAGTATCACACATGCACAAGTGCTTATCAGCACAACAGCACAATATGACCCCTTTCTGATAAGGATAGTACTTGCTTGTCTTTCTGCTAGAATAAAGGCCACCAGATCAGATGTAATCTAGTGGATTAAAGCATATTGACATATATCAAGATATATCTTTGTGTGTTCCTGTTTGTGTTTAGATGAAGATGGATCAATTCCTTCTACCGCCTACAAGTCGATATTTTCATGTCATTATATGTCCATAATTCTCAGTCTGTGATTGCAGGATTTACAACAATCTCCCAGAGGTGGCCAAAAAGAAAGAGGAGGAGAGGAAGAGACTGGTGTCTGAAACCAACAGACTGAGGGCAGAGGTCTTCAAAAAGGTTAAGCTTTATCTCACGCAAAACTGCTTTGTATTTTAAAGCTTATAGATTTTATGAGATAAAAGCTTAATCATAAAAAAAAAAGATAGATCTGCAGCTTGTACTTTTATTTGCATGTATTCGTTTTGCGGTCGCTTCTGTTAATCTAAGAGCCAACAATATTCACAATTTATGATGCCAAGATAGTAACCCAAAAATGAAAATGTGATGTTTATCTGCTTACCCCCAGGGCATCCAAGATGTAGGTGTGTTTGTTTCTTCAGTAGAACACTAATGAAGATTTTTAACTCCAACCGTTGCTTGTTGCTCACCATTACTTCAGTCGAATAAGGTCAAAATCCTGGCGGGATCATATATTTATATATAGATACCTAATTAGTTAAATGAGGCATCTATGCAAATATATCTATGATCGTGCCGGGTTTTTGACCTTCTTCGACGGAAGTAATGGCGTTGGGAATACTAGAATAGATTTGTCTGATACAAGGTAAAAAAAAATTGTATAAATAGTGTTTGGTTTCTCGCGGAAACCGATTGTTTTCGTATTTTAAGACATATATGTGTCCCCATGAGCCACAGGGTCTAATATGGATTCGTATGCATGTGTTTTTTACTCTCATCGTGGCTCTCATAGAAATACAACCCATTGACTTGTATTATACAAGCAACGGTTGGAGTTAAAAATCTTAATTTGTGTTCTACTGAACAAACAAACACGCCTACATCTTGGATGCCTTGGGGGTAAGCAGATAAACATCAAATTTTATTTTTTTGGTGAACTATCCCTATAAGCTGAGAGAAATGCAGAAAATTATTTTATTTGTTTTTTAACTACAAAAAAAATACAGCTATGTAGCAGGCAGATTTTAGTCCCAAAGCACATCATATTTTGCATTTTTCTTCCCCATAAAAGTGAAATAGAGGTATCCTGATGTGTACAGAGAACATGTCGGGTCGCATATTGTGGTTTTATTAAATAACTGTGACATTTATAGAGCAAAATGAACCCTTTTACAGACATGCTTCTTAGCTGAATCGAGCACAGAGCAGTAAAATATGATAGGGTCTTTTTCAGGAACCAGACATGTAGTTACCTTAGAAGAATATAATTAGAATAAGAATTCAATTAAAGCCTGCCTGGTTTGATAGCCCAAATGAAATAGGATTCAGAGTTTTAACTGAAACTGTATAGAGCTGTTCGGTTTGTAGTCCTAAAACCTGGAAGATAATAATTTTTTTCCAGCCCTGTGGAATTTTTTTTAAAAAAGTTTTAATAAATTGTAGAGACCTTTGTACAGTTGTGGTCAGAATTATTGGCACCCCTGGTAAATATGATCAACAAATCTGTATTCTTTATCCATTTGATCTTTTATTTTAAAAAAAAAATCAAAAATCGAACCTTTCATTGAAGTAAAACTGTTAAAAAAATAAAATAAAAATAAAATGTAAATTGTAAAACCACATATAACATAAATGTTTTTTCTCCAAAATACATTGGACACCCCTAAAAAATGTTATGAGTAAAATAGCTCTGAATTATTTTCCCAATATTTACTTTTTTTGCACACCAGAGTTAGCCTAGAAATCTAGATGCATCTCAGTGGCAGCAAATATAATTTGCAGCCATGGTCATCTAGCAACTCTCTGTTAGCTTGCAAGCTTGAAAAACCAAACTCAAGTGAGGCCAATCACATCGTGTATAGAGTCAGTGGGCGGGCTTAACATACTGATGTGAAAGTTGCGACGGTTCCGCATGAATTCCCTGCTACTTGAAAACAAAAAATATGGCTGCTGCTGGTGCCGAACTGAGGTCTGTCGAATCGGCTTTGGCTACGACTCTGGAGATTTGGAGTTAAGCTTTTCTTTGAGATAAGAACAAACAATGACACTGAAGTCATTCTTAAAAAAGGAAATTTACTGACCGTACATGTCTTCTTCTTCATTGCTCTGGTTGGTTGTAGCACTATTCTAATGCGTGCAGAGGGAATTTGAATGACAACCATCATACATGGTGGTCATAAAGGGATGGACATGGTCAGAAACAATGCTCAGGTAGGCCATGGCATATAAACGATGCCCAATTGGCACTAAGGGGCCTAAAGTGTGCCAAGAATTTTTTACATCCCCCACATCATTACACCACCACCAGCAGCCTGTACAGTAACAAGGCATGATGGATTCATGTTCTCATTCTGTTTACGCCTGTCTGACTCTAACATCTGAATGTCTCAACAGAAATCGAGACTCATCAGACTAAGCAACATTTTTCGAGTCTTCAGCTGTCCAATTTTGGTCCTTTTTTCCTATTTGTAGTGGAAATGAGTGGTACCCAGTGGGGTCTTCTGTTGTAGCCCATTCTCCTCAAGGTTGTGCGTGTTGTGGCTTCACAAATGCTTTGCTGCAATACCTCGTTGTAACGAGTGATTATTTCAGTCAAAGTTGCTCTTCTATCAGCTTGAATCAGTTGGCCCATTCTCCTCTTACCTCTAGCATCAACAAGGCATTTTCACCCTCAGGATATTTTTCCCTTTTTACACCATTCTTTGTAAACCCTAGAAATGGTTGTGCTTGAAAATCCCAGTAACTGCTTAGATTGTGAAATACTCAGACTGTCCCGTCTGGCAACAACAACCATGCCATGCTCAAAATTGCTTAAATCACCTTTCTTTCCATTCTGACATTCAGTTTGGAGTTCAGTAGATTGTCTTGACCAGGACCACACCCCTAAATGCATTGAAGCAACTGCCATGTGACTGGTTGATTAGATAATTGCATTAATGAGAAATTGAACAGGTGTTCCTAATAATCCTTTAGGTGAGTGTAGAAAGGGGCTGTAAGAAATAGCTAAAGCATTAAAAATCCCTATTTACACCATTAGGACAATAATTAAGAAGTTCCAAGCAGCTAAAGATGTTATAAATCTGCCTAGAAGAAGACGTGTGTCTGTAGAGTGCGGATGGATCGGGCCGCATTTTTTTGTTCCGAGTAAAGGCATTAAGATATTTATATCTGATCCCGATCCGAGCCCGACAAATAAAATCTACCCCCCCCACCCATTCAGAAAGGCATTCTGAAATGTTTACAGATGATTGCATCAGCATGCACAAAGTGCAACAAAGCACACGTTAACACAGGGCCCAATAAAATAGACAATTGAAATTAAGCGAACAAAGGTCTTCCAAAAATGGCCCAAGCTAACAGAATAAAACATTAACAACACAACACAAATGCAGCTTATTTTTAAAAAGTCACGCATTTTTCTCGAAATTATGGCTAATAAACTCAACCGGGATCTGAGTTTAAACAGGCCCATTGGCTACTTATGTAATGAGCTGTTTTAAATGTACAATGTTCAATGCCTTATCTCACTGACGTGAATGAACCTGACCCAAACCCGAACATCATTTCTAAATATCTGTCTGAACCCGGCCCGTCGGGTCCCATCAGGCTCAGGTCAGGTATCCATCCTCTAGTCTGTATCGTCCTGATGTACGGTGAGGAGGAGAGTTTGAGTGGACAAAGACTCTCCAAGGATGACAGATGGAGAATTGCAGAGATTAGTTGAGTCTCGGGGTCAGAAAGCCTAAAACAAATCAAACAACCTCTATATATCATCACAAGTTGTTTGGGATGGTTTCAATAAAAATCGTTCATGCTCATCCAAAAACAAACTCCAGCATAATCAGCTGTCAGACATGACTGGAACTTCAAAAGGGACCTGGTTCTGTGGTCAGATGAAACTAAAAAAGAGCTTTTTGGCAGCAAACCCACCAGATGTGTTTGGTGCAAACAGGGATAAAAAGTACCCCATGCCCACAGTTAAATATACTTAAATATACAGTTAAAAATTGTTTTCTATAAGTCCTGGACATCTTGTTCAGGTACGTGTTATCATGGATTCTAGCAAATACCAACAGATAAAAAATGTACACCTGACCGCTTCTGCTAGAAATCTTACAGCCATCTTTGATCATATTTACCTGAAGTGCCAATAATTCTGTCCACTGTATGTTTCAGATTTCTGTCTATGACAGTTATCAGCCTCAGATCCTGGTTGAGACTCATTGATCTAGGATGCAAGTTTATGGTATGTGCTTGACTAAAGAGACAACGTTTCAATTTGTAGCAATTTGCTCATACATTTTAAAGAACACCTCAAGGTATGACCCTATTTTCACCTCAAGGTATGACCTAATTTAAGGTTTAGAACAAAATGTGGAAGTGTGTTAACCATAACCTATTCTAAACGCCCCTTGGAACCCTAACGAAACAAAAATATATTGCAGTATATTGGAAAATATCATGTAATACATTAGGCAATATATTCATATGGGATTTAATATTTATATTCTCCAATATATTGCAATATATGAAAGCGGCAATCATTTCTATATTTTGCAATATATTACAGGAATATATGATATATTGTATAATACCATCAATATATTATTCCATGTATTTACAATATATTATAATATTTTTCAAAATAATATATTGGTAAATATATTTTCCTTTCGTAAGGGAACACTCAGTGAATTAGCATTCCGTACCGGCCTACAAATTGACGTCATGACAGAATAACTGTGTTGCTTTTTGCTGATGCTGTAACAGTGAGAGTGTTCACTGTGATCCTCCAGACTGACCTTTAATGACCCCCACAAGGACAAACACACCTGAGGCTTTTGTCTCCTAATGCGTTCTGTCACAACTGTCAGCCCAAGTGTACCAGCGGATATGAAACTTGCGTTGCTCTGTGAAAACCTTCCCTCTGGTTAGAAACAGCTGGTGCTGTGGTGCCAGACTTGCTGATCTCACCTTGCTGAACTTTTATCTCCGTTCTGAGGTGTCAAGCGATATAAAGAGACACATGAGATTAATTCATGCTGAGAGTCTCAAAAGTGCTTTGCAGCAGCTTGGAAATGATCTTATGCGACAAAACTATTACATTTATCTTGTCAGGCTATTGTGAAAACTTCAAGGGATAGTTTTCTGAAAATGAACATTTAGTTTCAATATCGACTTTCTACAGTGGAACACAAAAAGAGGTATTTTGAAAACCATTATAGCCCCCCACATGTAATTAAAATAATTGTGATTGAAGCTCTTACAATTTCAAAACATAAAAGGAGTTTGACGTGCAGTATAGTCTTCCGAAGTCACACAATATATTTAAGCCATTATTTAATTGCCATCTAATTCTCCTTGACAGAAGAAACAATGTTTTGTTTTATGTATTAAAAGTTCTTTTGAGTCAAATCATTTCATGAATATTGATTTGTTTCACAAAACTTTACTCATTACACTCATTGATGTAATATCTCGGATGAGATGATTATCAGTGAATAAATACATACGATTCGTAGCCAAAGCTATCTTATGACTTCAGAGCACTTAAATATTGCACACAAGGAACCAATTGAGAAATTTCTAGTGACTGATCACATTAAATTATTTAGTTGGCCAAATTAAAATATCTGTGAATTCAATTGCATCAATTCACAGAAATTCAGTTTGGCCAACTGCATTTTTTTTGCAGTGTATGGACCACTTTTTTCAATTATTTGGTGTTCAAATAGTGTTCTTACATTCTTTTTGAAGATTAAAAGTTTCAGGCCCCATTCATTATAATAGCATAGAAAAGATCAACTAGTGCATTCTGCAATATGCCTCCGTTTGCGTTTGACAGAAGAAGAAGAAGAAGAAAGCCATAAGGGCATAATTTTCTTTTTTCTCTTTGTACTTGCCCTTCTTTCCAGCAGAGGTCAGTATAGACTTTCAAATGAATCCTGCCTATCAAACTACTTTTTGATATCCAGATTAATTCCACTCAAGGGAGATTTATTCATGCATTCCTTTTGTTCTTTTCGGTGACAGACACGGCCCTGATACTTATGGGACGCTTGTGACACAAAAGAGGGTTGTGTCAACATTAATTTCCCTGTTTTTGATGTTTAGAGTGTTGAATTCCACAACAGGACAGCTTTCAATGGAATTTTGGATGTCTTTGCTGACAGGCTGATCCCTGGATGCCTAAAACATAAGGTTTTGTAAAAGAGAAATCTCTTGTCAGGGTGTGTTGCTTTAATAGGTGTCAGGTCCTGTGAGGCTGATACTTTGTCATGAAGTGTCTAGCTCACTGTCTCCGATGAAGCCCCTCTGTCTCTCAGGCTTGCACCTCCTGTACGACAGTGATGAATTCCTAATAAGACAGAGAGAAGCTGGTGAGGGGAGAGATGCCAAAGAAAACTGCCAAAAGAGTTCACATAGGCATTGTTTTGTAGCTCATACATTTCTATGGCTTGTATGTGTTTCTTGTGATTGTTTTAATAATAATTCATAATTAAGGAAAGTCAGTCGTTACAATAATTCTCACGATACATGCATGTACAGGCATTTGAACATTTCATTTCAATTGGGAAAAAGTATTAATTTGTCTTTTTAAAACATTCTTTTCACATGCTTTAGCCTGACTGAAATCATACCATTCTGGGTTTTTGATGTTTTGCTTCTTCCAACATGTGTAAATATGAATTGGTCTCAAAAAATGGGTGTTTAATCCTTGAAAAATTTGATTATTTAACACTTTTATTCCACAGGGATGTATTAAATTGATTAAAAGTGACAGTAACAATCCATTTTTATTTTATTTTATTGCTGTTCTTTTGAACTTTCTATCAAATAATCCTGCAAAAAAATACAACAATATTAAGAAGCACAAATATATATATATTTGTCATCACAGGAATAAATTATATTAAAATTATATTAGAATTGAAGTCAGTTTTTTTATTCTGATATTATTTTAAATATTACAGTTTCTACTGTATTTTTAATCAAATGAACCACACTGTAAAAAAAAAAGTCACAGACTAAAATGTTTAAGTACAATTGACTTGTATTTTTAAGTTATTTCAACTTAGATTATGTTAAAGTGACTTAAAAATTAGTTACATCTTTTATAACATAAAAACATTTTAACATTTCTTAACTTATTTTGATGAGTTAAAGCAATGTAAAATATATGTTGGCATAACTTATTGAACATAATTTACAGTGCAGCCTTGGTGATCATAAGAGACTTCATTCAAAGCCATAAAAAACTAAAACCTTTGACTAGTAGTGAATGTATATTTGGACAGAGGAAGACTAGCTTGATTATACTGCACATTTAAAGTCACTTACTGAGTTTTTTTTTTTGTGCTCAATTAGCCTCAGCATCTTTGTTTTACAGTATTTTAACTTTGTTATTACTCTGATAAATTCAAAGGAGTTCTTCCAAAATGTTTAATATTTGGTTAATTTCAAACATAAAGTTGTTGTATTCAATCATACAAAATTGGAAACAAACTTTTAAACCAGTGATGCGACAATGTATGAAAGCTCTGAAGGCTAGAATATTAAATTTGCTTTAAGTTTTAAGTCGACTTCATGGTTCCTTGAAGATTTGTTGAAAAGTAGTTTGTTTCTCGAACAAAACATATTCAACTTTTTCTAATCTACACTGAAATGTGTAGGTTATTCTGTAGCAGTTGACGGAGCACAGCATTAAAGATAGCCAGGGACAAGGAAACCAGGCAAAATAAAATGAATACCTCCGAGGAGGGAAAAGGGATGATGTGGTTTGAGCACAGATAGCAGGTTATCATTGCTCCCAGTGGAGATGGCTACCCAGGGGGACAGGTGGGGAGAATTCTTGGTAATCTGTAGATTACACAGTCGCTTCCCCCTCATTTCTTCACCACTTGACCTGAGCGTGCAGGCGCTCTGACGAGAAAGATGCTTGGCTGGTTGTAGTTTAGTTCAAACTTTCCTCCTTTTTTTCACAGAAACTTTTGGATCAGATTCTTCAAAGACACAGTGACTGAGGGAAGCGCCTGTTCACAAGATTCATGTCCCCCCGTGCTCTCCTTGCCTCAGGCAAAGAACTGAAGACGAGCAAGACCTTTGCGGCTCCCTCTTGAGAGCAGAGTGCAGAGAGCTTGGCTTTCTGATGCATTGTTCCAAATATAAAACACCTTTTACCAGGACTGGGGTGAATCCACATGATATATGGATGGACGTCCATAGACTGCTGTGTCCTTGCTGTGTGATAAGTATTTTTTAAAGACAATATGATAATACAGTATAAGATTGCTTATAAGACTCTAGACCTCACTGGAGGCACATCCTGATTTAGATGCATTCCTGGGTCAACATATTTTGATAGTCCTGGATTAATATTCCTGTCTGAAATTTTAGTCCTAACTCTACCCATTAATTATCTCTAAGATTAGATTGAAATGATACTGTGAATAACACGGATGTAGAAGCACCAAACCCTGGTTGTAAGCCTAAAATTGACATAATTTGATAAACTGTAAACTGTAAATTTGCCCCCTAAATCTAATTAGTTGAATGAAATGTTGTTCCAGGTTCAACAAAGGTGTTGATTCAGGAACATGCTCTTGGCAAAATCAGGTTCTGCTTATCAGAGGGTGTTTTCTGTGGAAAATGTGCTCTGTCAGATAAACACTTCAGAATAAAGTATGTTTTAAATTATATTTGACCCATTTTCCGGGACAAATAAAATAGCACAATGCCACAAAATGTTAATTAGGCCACCAAAAGTAATTTCCATATACAGATATGCCCTTAATATTTTTTTTATGTATTTGTTCAAAATCATCATACTCTATTTAAAATTGACCTGAGGATTTAAGCACAGTTAATAGAAATCATAATGGGATTTGCCACCCAGCTATTCGCAAAACATATTTATTACATACAGCTTGTTCTGAAATCGTGGTTTTGTTCTTAATGTCATTAAAAATAGTCTCATGGTATTATTTGAAAAAAAAAAAAATACAATATTGCTGCCCTTTTTTCTCTCTGATTCAATGTGCAATTACTCCCCACATTACATTTGGATATTATGTTCTCTTTCTGTAATAGCCAATTTCAGTAATGTGAAGTATAGCTAATATGGTGTTGGATGTAGTGTATGAGGAAAAGAAAGGGCCATATATTCCACTGACTCCTCTACCCTGGAAGTGTCAGGGGTTTCTGGTGTGGAACGTGAAATTTGGGGTAATAGAATTCAGGAGAGAACAGTGTAACGGAAGATTAGTCTGGAAGCTCAGTGATCAGTTGTTAGGTGACAGATTGGATGACACTATGATAATGCAGAGACGTAAGGGTGTAGAAATGGTCTTTATTCAGCGATCAGAATTCAGAGCTGGTTGTTGGTACTTTGAAAGTCTCATGAAAGCAAGAGCAAGCAAATATGCTCATTTAAAAATGCAAAAATGTTAACAAGTCCTTGAATCTGTCAGTATGCTACCTGCTGGAGACCTTCAGAGTTATTATAAAGTGGCTTGCATACAGAAAAAGTAAAGAGAATATGACCACATTAAGAAAATGGATCATTTTCTAAATAAACTCTGGAAAATATGTGGAGCCACATATAAAGATACAGTTTCATATTTTTTGCAACAGTGTTATGTTGTAGTACTTTGCTGTCAAAACGGACTTATTCATATACTGATTTCACTAGTTCACACTTACATCAAATTAAATAGAGTAAAGATTATGCGTATTTGGCGTGCTGTCCGGGCTCGGAGGGCTCCGGGCTCGGAATTTGGCACAAACCCCTAGATACTCTAGAACTGGACTGGAGTGTGTTATAGATTGTGTTGACATCTAATAAGGAGTTTGTTAGAATCAAGTGAGGAGATGGGGTGGTGGGGGATGCTAAAATGAAAATGGTCAAAGGTGTGTGTGTGTATATATATATATATATATATATATATATATATATATATATATATATATATATATATATATATATATATATATATATATAAACCTCTTATTGTTGATTAGCTTGATCAAGTGCTCCACTTGTGTTTAATTAGGTTTAATTATCTAAGAGTGTGCCACTTGTGTTTAATTAGGTTTAATTATCTGCACGTGATCCTCCTGAAATTTTGTTAATAAAAACTTGACTTAAAGGCACACTATGTAGTTTTTCGCTGCTAGAGGTCGCCTATTTAAAACATAGGCGTAGCCTACGGGATTGAGAGTGGAATCTTGGGAGTTGTCGTCTTCATATCACAGCCGTTGGGAAAGAATCGGCATAGGACTCTGGCAGAAATCATGTTCATGGGTGAGATTATTAAAGTTACTGTAGTATGAAGCAGAGCAGGGCCGAGTGCTGAACGAAGCCGCTGAAGCGATTGCTAATGAGTGACGAGCGTGTCACATGGTTTGACAGCAGCAGAACTTTTATTATGCCATAGTCGATGCTTCCGTTTCTTCAAGTCATGCGTATGTGGGGTAACGCAGCGCTGTTTATCATATTAGTTACATTTGAGCGTGTTGAAAATTATGTTATAATGCTACTCTGTGCGTTCACTCCACGGCTGCTATGAGACACTTGCACACTGCAATAAGATCAAGGTCAAATTAGCATATCATATTAATAAATGCTGGATAGCTTGTGTTGTTAATAGCATGCAATTCATTTTAAAACTTATTGTATGACAGAGAAAATGCTGTATTAATGTAAAATAATTTGTTTTCTCTCTATAAATGTATCCAATTATGGATAATCAGTTGTTCCCTTGTCTAATTGAACACATAATATATTAAAGCGTTTTTGGTTTTTCCATGGTTTCTACAGGTAGGTATGAAGGTATGACGTTACTGTGGCGCACAGACACATTTAGTGCTTATTTATCTGGATTTAAACATTCTTGGAAACATCTGCGATAATGTAAATACATAGGATAATGTTATGTTCTAGTGGTTTTTGGATATTTTAATCCAAAAATCTTACATATTGTGCCTTTAAAGGTGCACAATGTAGGATTTTTGCAGTAAAATATCCAAAAACCACTAGGCCAGTATTATATATTTTGTTCAGTTGAGATTTTACAATATCCCAAATGTTTTCAACTATTTGTAAATTGTGAAAAAATTGCTATTTTAATCAAGGAGCTGGGAGTCGCCCTCGGTTTCTGGTTTTATTTGGCAGAAACGCTTTACTCTTAGCAGTGTGAACAAGTGTCAAAGCAACCGCTGAGCGAACGCACAGAGTAACGTTAACGTTAACGATAATATCATTTTAAATTATATTTAAATATTTAAATCACACTTAAATGTATCTAATATGATAAACAGAGCTGCGCTACCTCATACTTATGACTGGAAAAGGCGGAAATGGCTCTGGCGACTGTCCCGTCCCATCAAAATAAAAGTCCCACTCCTTGCGAGCCGTGTGTTGCGCTTCAATCGCTCCGGCGGACTTGCTCTGCTCCTTCAACACTCGGCCCTGCTCTGCTTCACACTACAGTAGCATTAATAATCACATTCATGTACATGATTTCTGCCCGAGTCCCTATCCCATCGGCTGTGAGGTGACACAGAGACCACATGTCGCAAAATGATGCGCTCAAACTTGCCGTCATCCAACTACACCTTTGTTTTGAATTGGCGCCCTCTAGCCAACTGAAAAGTTACATAGCGTAGATTTAAATGCAGATAATGTAAAATAGCCTATACACAACTTGCATCCTAGATTTTAACCACAGTAAATTTCCATTCACTGTATTGAGTGAATAAGAATAGCACAATGACAGTGGAATCTGTATTTATCAAATCAGATCTGGTGATCGGTAAACATATAGGCCAAACTTTATTGGAATACATGATTAAACTTGAGATTTTAATTTGGTAAAACAAAGAATCCAAACCAAAACACTATTTCTGAACAGCGTGTCACTTATGCACTATACACTATTTTCTATGGCGGACCAATGGCTTTAGGACCCTGCAGAGCACTGCTATAAAACACGTGGAGATTCAAGCAGCACTCTCCCAAAGAATCAACACTTCACCAAAGCACGAGACCAAACCATCCATATCTCTGCACGCGTGCTCCTTGCTTTTGTTTACACTCTGCATGTGTGACAATGGACAGTGTGAACACAGTTGAGCACAATTTTTCATCACTATTAGCTTTGTAAAGTTTCAGTGAGAGGGTCTGTAGACCACCTCCCCTCGCTCCCCTGTGGATTTAATCGTATCGCAGGAAGTCCCTCACATCCTCTCCTCCTGCGCTGTGTGTGTGTGTGTATTTGTGTGTTTCTGGGTCGGTATATTATGAAGATCTCATCATAAGGAGCCGGGCATCATGAGGATCTACCGGCGTATGGAGAACTGGTGCCTCATGGGCGGACTGCGCGCTTTTGTGCTGCTGATAGTGGGAATGACAGCTGGCATCTCCACTCATGACTCTCCCGACGGTAGGACACGCTTCATGCTAGTGCTTATCTTACTACTGTATGTTTACTTTGAGTAAAACTCATATAAAAATGCAAGTACTGTAACTTCCTTGTTATGACATGCGCTTGTTTTTACATCTAATAAACGTTCACATGACTTTGACATAATCTCAAGCAGACTGGGACAGTAGACCGTTGCAATAATTTAAGTTTACAATAAATATAAATACAACATGCAATAATATATTATTTATTTGCTACTTTATTATTTTTTCTAAATGTGTTAAATATGTTTATTACACGTATAGTATGTGTTTTATATAGTTTATATTACAGTCTGTTGTCCTGTTTTTATTGTTATATTGGGCGAAATGAGTACTTTAGCCTACTGTCTTGTATCGCTGCTAACACACTTGAGTTTCCCACGTGGGGTCAATAAACTACCTACCTACCTACATACCTTGTATCTTATATCCACCCCTAAAGAGGTAGGCTATATCTTATGAGCTTTTAATGCACCATTTGAGGGTACTACCCCAGTGACAAACTGAAATGTGTTACTGTATCCAATTAAACACATAATGATGATGATGATGATGATGATGATGTCGTTAAAGCATGTAATAGTTTGATTTGTCTTTTTGGCAACATAATAAATTAATAAAACAAGGAGAGTTGCTGAATGAGCTAAATAGAAAACCTTGTGTGTATGAGAATGAATAACAATAGCAGGAAAGAGCAGAGATGCACATGTACGTGTGGCTTTGGGAGCTGCATTCAAGAATGGCCATTTAAAAACATTGTGATGTCTGGATATCCTGTCTTCGTATATAAATAAGATTAAGGACATTTAGAAATGATTTGTGTTGATGTACACAAAGATGAACCTTGTAGGGTACTTCCCAGTGACAAGCTGTTGAACCTCTATAGGTACAATGAAATATTAATAACATCATATTTAATGTAGTCTAATATTTAATAATGCAAAAATAAATAAATAATCCTGTGAAAAGATGACACCAACTCTTAGGACTTCAGATGACGCCAACTCTGAATCAACTGCCAAATTTCCTATATTGTAATAATTATGATCACAACTTGTAACTAAGAACTGCTTTTATGAGATCATTGTGTCTGCCTAACTACATGATTTGTATAATCTTAGAACTGTACATTTCTGGGCATTGACATTACTTGGACACAGTCACTAATAAAAAAAATACTCTGAATTGTAGATTCATGCCTTTTGTGTAAAGCTTTTTTGAAACAATATGCATTGTGATCACTTGAATTGAATTGAACTGAATACTGAAATAAACGGCACTAGGTTAAAATAATTGTACAACACCAAAGGCATCCTATTTCTTTTTACATCTCTTGTATTTATTACTATGAGAAAACAATGACAATTATTTACTTTACATTCATAGACACTGGTGATGAAAATCAGCTATAGACAGTGCATTTGATCCAACAAATGTGCTTGTCAGTATTCCAGTTTTATTAGGTCAGTGGAATTAAGTTTAAAATAGGCTTTGTTTTTGGCATGTGCTGCATTTAGTTCAGTGTGGCGGATGGTTGGCGTAAACGGTGTGAGTTAATTATTAGGTCAGTTAAGGTTAAATTTTCTCTTTCACCAGTCAGTTTAACCAACAGATCATACTGTTTCTTCAACACATCTGTTCTACACATCTCAGATTTTCTCCTCTGCTCTGTCTTCCACTAGAGCATACTCCTCTAAGCTGGTGTTCAGAAAGATAGTAATTACAGCAAAGGCAGGATGATAATATGTTCTAGAGCTTTGATTGCAGGGGACTCTTGAAACAAACAGTTTGATCACAGCAAGGGAAAGAGAATGGAAACAAAAAGATCCTCTGAACGGTCTTTTAATGTCTTTCAAATGCCTTTTTCTTTCATTTATGTTATTTGATTAACAGTGCCTGTGTGTAGAGATTATGTACATGAAAGTGGCTCAGCCACGGAGGGGTGCCGTCTTAAAACAACACCTTTTGAGGGCAGTTTTTTGGCTTTGCGCTTAATGGCAGACACCTGTGTGTATGAGAGAGAGAGAGAGAGAGAGAGAGAGAGAGAGAGAGAGAGAGAGAGAGAGAGAGAGAGAGAGAGAGAGAGAGAGAGAGAGAGAGAGAGAGAGAGAGAGAGAGAGAGAGAGAGAGAGAGAGAGAGAGAGAGAGAGAGAGAGAGAGAGAGAGAGAGAGAGAGAGAGAGAGAGAGAGAGAGAGAGAGAGAGAGAGAGAGAGTGTGTGTGTGTGTGTGCATCTCATATTTCCTCTTGTTAGCACCTCATTCCCAGCGCTGACAAGCCCCTGAAGTTAGCAGGGCTGACATGGTTTCACAGTATCACACATGACAGCAAAAAGTACCTAGAGCCATTAAAACACAATTTGAGACTATCCATCCATGGCTAATTTGTTTCTTGTGCTCTGAGACTGTTTGTGTGTGTGTGTATGTGTGTTTATAATGTGCTCATCCATGGCTAAAATCCTTATAATCTGGCAGAGTGGGTGGAATTGCTGATCCAGTATTCTGAATAAATATTTTGCATATGGCATGTGCAAAAAAAAAAAAAAAAAACTGATAATTTTATTTAAAAAGATTATTGTCTTTTTTTTTGTATTGATAATGGCAGCATAATAAGTGATAAGTGATCTTAATAAGTGAGTCATTTGATTTATTCATAATTCATTATACTTGTGATGCAGCTGCTGTCTGTACAGAGATGCAAACAAGCAGTTTAAACTGGACGCATTAAAAAGCAAATGTTATTTCGCGTTTCCATTTGTCTCGTTATCGACAGACTCAAGAGCGTGGAACTTATGTATGTCAGAACGTGCCTCTGTATACTGTATCCAGCGTAGAAAGCATCAGTGATTATAATGAGTTCTATTTGCTTTGACACAACGATGAATGCTCATTGGGTGTAGTCAATTGTCAGCCGTTAAGTGACTGAATGCTAGTGGGCTGAGCTAGTTATGATGTATAACTATTTGTTGATGTCTTGCTCTGGAGGCAGTCAAATGCAAATGCGTTTGCCAATATGACATCACAGATCTGTTACTGTATGCAGTATCATAAAAATACATTATTTTGTAGCTTGATTAAATAAATGCTTTTTATAATGAGGAGGGCGTCTTGTTAACCCCTAACAGTGTTTCACCCCCCCTTTAACTCCAAGTCTTCCAGAGTCGTGGTCAAAGCTGATTTGAAAGCCCGCTGTTCTCCAGCGTCTGTGTTTACTAGAAGCACGGAAGCGCAACTCGGCCGTCATTATGTTAAGTCCCGCCCGCTAACTCTATACACGATGTGATTGGCCTGACCAGAGTTCGTTTTTTCCAGCTCAGACGTGTATTGAGAGTTGCTAGACGACACTCGCGGCAGATTAGATTTGTTGCCGCTAGGGTGCGTCTAGATTTCTAGGCTAACGGTTCACCTCTTTTTGGTCAAATTTTGATTTCTCATGTCAAGACCCTTAAAGAGTTAATTTAGGTGTTTGCATCAGTGGTGCATCAATGCTGCTAATCCCAGCAAAGTATGCCAGATTATAGTACTCTTCCACATCCACCACAACATAGCATTTAGAACATAAGAACATAGCAAACTGAACTTTTGGGGGCACGTTTTCGGGTTTTACGTAATTGTGCATGATTCGCATTATCCCTTAATGAATGCTAAACATGACAGCAAATGCTGGTCAGTTGGCACAACTCATTCTTAAAGGGTTCATTAATTGAGAAGTTAGCTGTTAATATATAAGAATATCCTGTAAGTTTCAGAGCTGTAAACTTCCTTTTTAGTCAAAGAAAAGCTTTTAATGACACCAGGCCCAGCAAACACTCAATCTCAGAATATGCCACACCTTGAGTGCGAGGGTGTGCTCAGAAAAAATGACGTCAACGCAGAGTGTGCAAGATCCCATTTCGCTTGGCGCTGTGCACGTCAAATTTTGTAACTTTGCGTGCAGCTCCGCAACCAAAGAAGCACAACTTCCAGAAGAATCTGGCAGACTATGTGGTCTCATCATGCCGGCACCTGTCCGGTCTGCACGTCGAGTATAAACTCCTCCCCAAACGAAGCGCGCGCGCACAGTCAACGAGAGAGACGAGGAAAACAAACAAGCATGCAAATGGCAATTATCACGTCCAGAAAAATTATCAAGCTATTTTTTTATTGTGCGATTAATTGATTTATTGACTTTAGCGACAGGCCTACATGTCTAACTGAACATAACTTAGCAGGCTGTCACAGTGCTGGAGAATTCTTTATTTGAGGTGTTGTCCTACGATTCGTGATCACTGATCAGACTCGGACATGTAGCCTATGGGCCAAGGCTCACATAGCCCAACATCCCGGGGTTATGTGTTTTCCTGACAGGCTGCCAAGTGTGTTGTTCACTCTCTCTTGACTTGATTTTTGAAGGAAAAATGCAATTGCAGAAGTTTTGATCTTGCTTTGATTGGTCTGACTCTGCAGTAAGGCTTGTTTGTTTGTGTGTCTGTGTGTGTGTGTTAGTTGATGCATAATTTGCGGTCCACCGATCAGCCGGGCCAAGTAGTAATGAAAATAAAAAACATTCCAATTAATTGCAGGTGGATGAGAGATAAATCATTGTGTTCGTCTGATAAAGACATTTTGCGAGCTGGACAAATCTTTCCGGTTGCCGTTTCCCCATAGGCTTTAAAGGGATACTTCACCGCTTTTGCATATTAAACTATGTTATTCCCTTAACTAAAACGAGTTTATACATCCCTCTCTCGTCTCAGTGCGTACACTTAATCTCTCTGACGTGCAGGGACGATCTGATAGCATTTAGCTTAGCCCACTAAGCCCAGTTCATTCACTATGGTACCAAACAGAGATCAAGTTAGAAGCGACCAAACACCTCCACGTTTTCCCTATTTAAATACAGTTACACGAATAGTTGAACGACCTAGTATGGTGACATAAAATAAAATAAAATGTGCCGCTTTTGTAAGCGGATTAAAAAGGAGAACTATAATGTATGGCGGAATAGCACTTCTGAGAGTACTTCGACTCGGCGCAGTAAAACGTGTGTATAAACATAAACATAAAACATAATTTAAAATGTACATTTAAAGTACATTTGGCTACTTTTGCTCTCGGGGTCCCCCTACAGTTTGGAAAAAATTATGTCCTCAACTACTGTCGTAAGCTGTCATCCTACAACAGGGGATGCCATCGCGCGTGCATTTGTTGACATGACAACCCTGATAGCCCTGAACTAGTCTCGTCTCATAACCCGCGGACCCCGTATGTCTATTTAATGGTCGCGGGTGCGCGGCGTGTTGTAAAAATATATACAGTGGTGCGGTGCGGGCCAAATAACTTCAAGCGTCCCGCGGGTCGGTGCGGTCGGTGCAGCACTAACAGTTCCCCTGAAAACTGCAAGAGGAGTTCTTCTGGCGTCGCGTGTGAAATGTCTTCATCCCAGGTAACGTTACAGTCAGTGGCAGATGCTTCAGCATGTCATATGAATATAATTTCATGGGTTTTGTTTTTTTTAAACGCCAAATAATCACGATGCTCACGTTTACAAGCCAGCGTCATTATAGTAGTCTATTGGTTACCATTTTACAGAATCTATATGATACTTCAGTAAGTTCAATGTTTGAGTGGTAGCTCACCGTAACAAGCAGGACAGCATCGGTCGGGCACGCCTCCTTCAGCTCACGCCAACGAGCAAACCCTGGTCACATTTTGATCCTCGTCCTGCCTTTAATCCCATCATTTTTTCATTTCCTCTTATTGCTTTCCTCCAACAAAACCTTTTCTTTCTTATTTGTCTCTGCTGCTTCGGACATGACTATATTATCCGACGAACAAAGTTGGGCTCGCACGTCCGAATGTAAGGAAGTGTGTGTGTTGGTGGAAGTGACGTATATGCCGTAAAGCAGTTGAATTTTGTAGTTCTTTTCTTTTTCTCGGGTTACTACCCGAAACCCGCAGTTTAAAAGTACGATTAAAAACGATACAGACCCCATCAGGCAATGGCAGACGTGTCATTCAACCTATTGTAAGTAGATTTATCATCTCAAGAGTCTTAAAAAATATATTATGAAGGTTGAAAAGTTACCTAGTGCTGCTTTAAAATGTAGAAATATATAATCGTAACACACTATACTTTAGATCTGCAGTCCGGAACATTTTGCAAGTTTGCATTCTTTTTAAATTGAGCTAAGAGGTCACGCTGTGAAGTATCAATCTTCAACCAGTTATTCATCGTCAAGTGATAATTCAGAGGCCAGAACTTTGAATACAGCGAAATTCATATGAGCTTGTGTTTCCCGTCTCCTACATCCGCACGCATATGAATGGAAATCAATGGAAGTCTAGTGTGACCGCCCCTTTAGTAAATTCTGACAGAGAAAGAGGAACGCATTGATAAAATAGTGGTGAATCTGGTGGGAATTTCCGTTGAAAGCTACAGTTCCCTTCCTGTGTATGTTTGTTTTTCATGTAAGAAAGAGATAGAGACACTTCTTGTGGATAATGCTTTGTGTTGAAGGGTGGGGTGATGTGATCACCAAATTTTGACACAGTTTTACCGCACCCTCTTGATTCTGGACTGTGTGTGTGTTCGTGTGTTCCTGTTTAAAATGATTCAGGTTTGTCCCAGCTGTCATTTGGATCACTTCACAGAGACATTGGTCTTCATAACAAATCCGTTCTGCATGGGAGGGGTCTGGCTTTACCTTCTGGAGAGTGACACATACTATCACACACACACAAGCCAATCATACTCATTGCACAAAAATGTTCAGAAAGATAAAAAATTGCAACATTTCTCGTGGATTGATGTAAAGCAGTTGCAGTCATTGTTATGTTCATCTCAAAGTTTTAAGTGTTATAGAATAAGACACTGCACCGAAACCACTTTCATTGTTTCTGAGTTTCTGAAACCGTTTTGACATGTTGAATGGATCCCTGTTGTTCTCTGCATTGATTCAGATCTCAACACCTCCCTAAAGACACACACACAAACACACCGCCATTCACTGATAGGCAGAAAAGCCAAGTTATTGATTGTGGCTCAGACAATAGTGCTCAGTTTGTGCAGTCAGGTGGTACGGGTCTCAGCTCTTTCCACTTATTAGTCTTTCGCTGTCATTGTGTGTGTATGGTTTCGGCAAACATGCTGTCAAAATGTCAGACATACTATAGACAGAATTTATTTTATTTATTATGTATTTGCAAATGTGTTAGATGAATGCAGATCTTTATTCAGAAATATATACATATAATTTGCTAAAATAATTGTGTTCCAAAATATACTTTAAATTGTACTCTGTTTGATTCTACGTTAAATGTGAAGTTCATTTACATTTTTTAATGCATGCCAAATGAAAAGCACTGGTGAAAATTACTTTTAGTAATGAAAGTGAATAACTTATAAATAAATTAAACTAAAAATAAATTAACTAAATAAATGAACAAGTGAACATGTAACAAGCACAACACTATAAAAAGGAGTCAGAAACAGAAATATTTTGATTATTTAAGAGTCATGCAAGTATCTTGTTTTCAATATCTGATGTAACAATATTATTATTTGTGCATGTCCATGAACTAATTGTGAGATAAAAAAAGCGTTAAATGTCAAGAACACGTTTTTAGGGCGAGGAAGAGAGTTACAACTATTGAAAAGAAACAAATTAGAATCAAAATACACAAGGGTGAAGGTGAACGGTGTAATAAATGGCAGATCAAAATAGAGGGGGAAAGAACATCTTTGTTTATGCAGACTTGTTAAGTATGATCACAATATTTATATTCCATTAGCTGAAACTCTGGAGCATGTAAAACAATAAGTTTAATGTGAATATGCACCTTTATTGGATAATAATGTGCATTTACAGGGTCAGTGAATTCATTTACTTTTAATTATTAAAATAATCACTGGTTAAGTCAATAAGAATATTTACTTGGGCTATAAGTACAGAAACCTGTAAATAATAATAAGGTGCTTATGGCTGCTCTTGCTTTCATAGAGGATATTTCCAACATTATAAACATTCATTCGTTGCATAGTTTGTTTATTTATAAGGTAATTTAATGAAGTGGAAGTCTTTTAGGAATATTTTTGGAAAATTTCCATCCATCCATCCATCCATCCATCCATCCATCCATCCATCCATCCATCCATCCATCCATCCATCCATCCATCCATCCATCCATCCATCCATCCATCCATCCATCCATCCATCCATCCATCCATCCATCCATCCATCCATCCATCCATCCATCCATCCATGATCAATTTCCCTCCTCTTCATTTAAAAAAAAAATTGAACTTGTTATACTCCAAGTATAAATGTGGCTATGAATCCAGTAGTATATTAATTGATTAAAATAGAAAACCAATGTTTGGAGATTAATACATGTTCCCCGGGATTTCTGAAAAGAAAGATGAACAGCAGGAGTCCTTATCCATAAAGGGCCACTGTTTAAAGTGTCTAATACCATAAGATGCCACTCACAGTTAGCCTCAACCATTTAAGCTGTCGATCTTCCAAACTCTCTCATTTCTTCCCTCGTCACAGAGGCTCAAAATCATAATCTGTAGCAACCCATCAATATCAGTGAGCTCAGTGAGCGAGAGAATGACAGAGTGGGAGAGAGAGATTATTATAGCAAGGTCAAAATGTCTATAGATTCTCTTAGTCAGTAATCTCCCTTCATTCACACCATCACACTCGCATTAGCCATTTACCAACACACTCACTCTCTCGAACTGACACACACCCTCTTAATCTCCAGTTCTCTACGCTCACTATCGCACTTTCCTCTTTCAATCTCTCACCTCTCGTTCCGTTTCAGCGACTGACTCTCAAAGTGCTGACGGTGCTTTTCCAGGCTGTTAGGAGAAATCTAATGTATTCATCTCATCCACTCAGAAACCTGAAGACGCTGCAAACAAGAAACTTATTATTAACTTGTCTGCCTAGTGGTAGAAGAAAGTCCTCATTACTGATTCTGAATTTTAGATATACATTTTAGGTTTCGTAAGCTGGAAAGCAATTCAGTATGACTCAACTGTGCTCGCTGATCGCTTTGCATTCTTTAAGCGCTTGATTCGGAATTATACAAATCTGGTAATTTGCAACTTTCAGTACATCAAGAAACATATTTTAAACTTCTTTGAACTTATTTGAGGCTAAAGTTAACAAATCAGTTCCTTGGTCTAGTCTTTTTCAAAAAAAAGTTTTAAAAAAAAGTAAACATCTACTGGAAAAACTTTACTTAAAAATGATTACTCCTCTGTGATCAAAAACATGGATGTAAAATCTGACCAGAGCATGTGTCAATAATCATGCCTGTCCATTTCCGAGAATTTCACAGAAAGCTTTTTTTTCCTGACATAAGGAACACAGTACAAGTCTTTCGCATTGGATTTCTGTACACCATTACAAACACGTGCAGTGGTTCCCACACACGTAATTAAAATTCCCACATAAAAGCTGCAAAACATCTTGGACTTTTCCTTTGTGGTATGTTTAAAACATAAATTGGGATTTGTATCGATAAAGAGAATATAACCGAAAATATTAGATAAATAATTACTGAGCAGCAGCATTACAATTTTTGCATTTATGGTGTTTTAATATTAGGCCTATATCTTATTTGGTTTATTTCTGGGCTTAAACTGGCCCAACAGAACATCCTAAAGCACTCAAGCTTCATTATATTGTGAAGTGATGAATTGTTTGGCCTGCTGCTATCAGTGCTGTATTTAGTTAGAAACCTCAATGGAATTTAATTATGTTCAATAAAACACATCCTCATGCGCATGCGTATAAGCCCCCACACACATTCTCTGGGGTTTTCACATTGACACTAGACTAATAAATCTGGTCAAGTCATCAGCGCTTGCTTCAAATAGCTTGAACGTGATATGGGCGTGAAGGGAAAGAGAGAAAAAAGAAGAAAAAACAAGCTGGAGGCACACAGCCATTCTTAAAGGGGTGGTTGCATGCAATTTCACTTTTTTAACTTTAGTTAGTGTGTAATGTTGTTGCCTGAGCTTAAACAGTATCTGCAAAGTTACAGCGCTGAAAAATCAATGCAAATTGGGATATTGTCTTGTAAAGTTACGGCAGTTTATTGCCTACAAAAACGTCCGGTTTGGACTACAACGAGCTTCTTCCTGGGTTGGTGACATCATAAACCCTTGCTAGTCACCCAGATGGGACTTCTGCCCGTAATGGTAAGGAGCGTGACGTTTGCGGACAACCTGTGCTTGGCACTTCAGACAATAAAAATACATGAAACTACATTTGGCCATCTAAACAATCTAAGACCATCGCGTTTTTCGGAGGGATGGGCTTCACAGAAGCAGGAAGCAAACGAACCGTTCAAAGGACAGTGGAGAGAGCAGTGTGGAATAAAGGTCAAATATAATAAAAATACAGTCTTTTTTAAATAAAAAATAAGTATTAAGACATGTTATACTGCACCCCATAAACACAACCAAGCCTAGAAAAAAAACACAGAACCACCCTTTTAAGAAATGATAGTGGAGGCTTGTTACCAATGCAAGATAATGGAAATGTTTAAATAAAAAAAGAAAAGAAAAAAGTTTTCAGAGAATCAGCGGGGCAAATATTGCAATGATTATTTTTAATCAATCGAGAGAAGATTAAAGTACGATTAATCGTGCAGCCCTTACTGTCTGGTCTTGTCTAGCTACTTTCACAAATATTCTACTCATTTGACATTTCTTTTTACATACTAAGCAGCAGGGATGTACACATATAGAGTGCAACAATGATGGCCAACTTTTTTAGCAGTCTTGGTACCTCCGGAAGTTTTTTCCCCATTTCCCCAAATTTCCTCCATAGGGATTAAAAAAAAGAAGAAGCTATAAACCAAACAAACCAGCCCTGAGATAAATGAAGACATTTAAAAAGTTTGTTTTTAAGCTATATATATATATATATATATATATATATATATATATATATATATATATATAGCTAGACAGACAGACACACATTTGTTTTGGTGACATATAGGGACATTCCATAGGCGGAATTGGTTTTATACTGTACAAACCGTATTTTTTTTCTGCTTACACAACCCCCCCCCCCCCCCCCCCCCCCCCCCCACACACACACACACACACACTGATCAGGCATAACATTATGACAGGTAAAGTAAATAACACTGATTATCTCTTCATCACTGCACCTGTTAGTGGGTGGGATATATTCGGCAGCAACTGAATATTTTGTCCTCAAAGTTGATGTGTTGGAAGCAGGAAAATGGGCAAGCATACGGATTTGAGCGAGTTTGACAGGGCCAAATTGTGATGGCAAGACGACTGGGTCAGAGCATCTCCAAAACTGGTCAGTATCTATCAAAAATGGTCCAAGGAAGGAACAGTGGTGAACCGGCGACAGGGTTATGGGCACTTGGGCTGCCAAGGCTCAATGATGCACGTGTGGAGTGAAGGCTGACCCATCAGACAAGCTATACTGTGGCTCAAATTGCTCAAGAAATTAATGCTGATAGAAAGGTTTCATAATACACAGTGCATTACAGTTTGTTGCGAATTACCTGGTCTGATGAATCACGTTTTCTTTTATATCATGTGGATGGCCGGGTGAGTGTGTTTCACTTACCTGGGGAACACATGGCACAAGGATGCACTATGGGATGAAGGCAAGCCAGCAGAGGCAGTCTGATGCTTTGGGCAATGTTCTGCTGGGAAATCTTGGGTCCTGCCATCCATGTGTGGCTGTTCCTGCCATTCCCTGGCAGCGGTGTCCTCTTTCAGAAGGATAATGCGCCATGACACAAAGCAGAAATAGTTCAGGAATGGTTTGAGGAGCACAACGAGTTTGAGGTGTTGACTTGTGTAATGTGTATTTGTAGTTTATTGAAAAATTGCCTAATATATTAGTTGTTTGAGATTGTAAGAAGACCTTATACATTTAATGAAGTTGAAATAATATTGAACAACAACTTCAACAGAAGCATACTGATTAATAACTTAAGAGCTCAATGTAGGTCTGTCTTAAAGTTTGTTAAAAATAAATTTAAAAGGGGGGTGAAACACTGAGTTTCAGTCAATCTCCTGTCAATCTTGAGTACCTATAGAGTAGTATTGCATCCTTCATATCTCCGAAAAGTCATTAGTTTTATTATATTTATAGAAGAAAGATAGGCTGTACCGAGTCTTTCCGGAAAAAAAATGAGTGGATGGAGGCGTATCGTGCTGGCGGAGCTAAAGAAACACGAGCACGTGCAGATATTGCATGAGAGCATCTGAAAGCTGTGACATCCTCCAGCGTGGAAAAGAAAACGTTACCCTAAATAAACCATGGCTATCAATCAGATTCAACTAATACAGATATGATACAGAATCTGATCTGGAGGCTGAAATAAATTGAACAGGAGAAACAGCAACAGCAGGACGTCCGTCTCTGTGGAATGTACTGTATTTAGTGGCCTGTCAACATTTGTGTGTGTTTACTCGCAGTTTATGAGGACATGATTCGGTTTATGGACTATTGTATGCGACTAAACCTTAGCAGTAGCAAGCAAAATGGTTTTGCACGTCAGACTAGTGTATAGGAAAACAATGGCGTAGCACATTTGAATGAAGAAGCACGCTTTGTGAGAACGTCCCCTAGATTTATGTTTGGCTGGTTTTACAATAAACAAACTGACACCCATATTGGTCAGCTAAACAAATGTATTTAAACACACACCATAGATTGCATGCTCCATTGATAAATTAAAATGCCAACAACATAGACATTTGAAGCAGTTTTACTCACCGCCTGCTTCCAAAGCAGGACCGTGAACCTTTATCGTTGGGACCGCTCCGTCAAAAACACACTTCTTTGGTAACATGGTTGATTTCATGAAGTCCTGTGACAGACCGTGGAGATCCACTTTTGCGACACGACTGAAGCGTGATGTTGTGACGCTTCCCATAATTTCTGCCTTCAAATCGGTTCAAATGTCTTCTTGGAATACTATGCGGGTGCGTTAAAGTCGCTTGACGTCACCCATAGGAATAAAGAGGAGCGCGGCGCGACAGAAGTGCATTTTCTCTCTCGCTCTGGTTGCTCGCGCGGGCACCCTTCCGGGAGAAGAGCCCGTACGGCCCATACAAGGACATTCCGCCCTGTTGAAGTCAAGAGGACCCATACTCGAAAAAAACTCTCAGAAACTTGTGAGAAACCGGAAGGGGTATTTTTGACACAGAAATACTCAATCAAACGTCCAACTTTGTTTTTGAAACTTTGTCTATGTTTAGGATGGGAATCCAATTCTTTAACAGTGTAAAAAGCTCAGTATGCATGAAACAGCATTCCCCCCCCCCCCCCCCCCCCCAAAAAAAAAAAAGTTTTTGTGTGGAGAAAGTAAATGAGTATGTTTACTCCCAGAACATGACTGTTGTGCTCTGTTTACATGCAGGGAGAGTTTTAACCACAGCTAGACACTGCAAAAATATGGATGGTGTGTGAATACAGGTGACATGAATAATGACCACTTTTTAGTTCTACTGCATATATTAAAGTGTGTGGTTATATTATTCAATATAGCATTACTGTAGTGTGGTACTGCTATGTTTTCAAAAGTAGTTTTTGATTAATATTTAGGATTCATTGATGAAAAATAATTGCTGCATTATCATGTGAATGTTTACTTTATGTCTTGTATTTATAGGTAAATATCATGACGATGGCTTTACATGTAATTGTATTACTCTTTTCCTGATTACACACAGTTGCCAGTTTTATGCTAGAGTGCAAAGCATTCCTGAATTGAATCCTTGCACTAAAACAGCAGAAGGATAGGGAAGGGTAAATGACAGCGACAGAAAGGAAATTGGGTCTGGGTAAAGGAAGTAGGGGGCATGTGCATATGTGTGCCTGTGTGCTATGAATAATATCCAGAATGACAGGATGCGCACATAAGCACATACGGAAACGTGAGTGATCGCTTCACAGTTGGGGGGGTGGGGGGGGTGGGGAAGTGGCAATTTACATTGCCACTTCCTATCTAACTCAGAATGCTGAATCGTGGGTAATAATGGGTGTGTGAGAAACCAGCAGCAGATAGAGAGATGAGCCCAGTGTGCTCTGCAGACGAATGTGTTATTATGAGCTGACAAGTTTCTCATTGAGAATATACTGTATGTTCTCAGTGCGCTAAGTATGTGCTTTTATAAACAAAGAAATGTATACAGGTTTAGAACAACTTGTGTGTGAGTAAAGGATGACAGAAATGTCATTTTTGGGTGAACTATCCCTTTTAAAGGTTAAAATTAACAATCGATTTGTATACAATTTCATTATAAAATTGACCATTTTAAAGCTGAGAATATGGACATGTTATTTATTGGATGGGCTGTGCACAATGAATAATGTTTTGTTCACGCATCAGCTAAAAACAGCACGGACTAAAAATCGATGTTTTATCAAAATGGGAATCGATAAAAAATGATAAATATATACTGATATTTTCAACCCAGCTATGTTTGGAACAAAGGTCAAGAAGTTGACTGTAGAATGCTGCATTTAATCTGTCATCAAATTAAAGTTTTCTGTCTGGTTAATTATAAAAATAACAAATATAAATAGATTAAACCTTGCATCTTTTTTGAAAAAGACATTGGGTGGAATAATTTTCCTTCAGAATGCCTATGATGGGTGTGTGTATGGGTTTGTATGCGAGTCAGTGATTGAGAGAAAGATAGAAGGGAGGGTTTCGGCCCTCAGAGAGATGAGAGAAAAAGCATGTTGTGCTGTCACTCCACTGCTTCTGCCGCTCTTAAGACTGCACATCTCTACACTGCTCTTTTGTGCGTCTCTGTGTCTCTCTTACACTCTCTCTCTCTCTCTCTCTCTCTCTCTCTCTCTCTCTCTCTCTCTCTCTCTCTCTCTCTCTCTCTCTCTCTCTCTCCATGTCTGTCGCCCTCATTCATAATGGATGCCGTAGTGTTGAGTTCAGCTGAGGATGGAACGCTTTGGCCCTGTGGGGGCATGACGCTTTCACTGAGGGGAAAGAAGAGAGAAGCCTTTTGATTTAGAATGATGACGCAACTACACTCACGAAACACAGAAGCAAGTCAAGTCAAGTTTATCATTCTTCTCATTACATGCCACTGTGAGAAA
Source organism: Pseudorasbora parva (assembly GCF_024679245.1). Classification (NCBI taxonomy): domain Eukaryota; kingdom Metazoa; phylum Chordata; class Actinopteri; order Cypriniformes; family Gobionidae; genus Pseudorasbora; species Pseudorasbora parva. Next base: position 15,276,810 of record NC_090181.1, read on the forward strand.
AATAATACAAATTTTGTATTAAAAGAATAAGCTTCTTTTTTTTATCAAGGGCCTCAAACCTTTGGACCCCATTGTATATCCTCTAGTTATTGTTGACGTCAAATTATGACATCATGCATTTATTAATTCATATTTATTTTTTCATACATTTTTTATAGACTTGTTTAGTTTAGAAATCAAATTGTAGGCCAACAAAAAAATGTATTCATCATTGTATGTTTTCACATAAAAGTAAATATATTTCGCTCAGGGTACCCCTATATTCACTTTACATCATTCACAACTATCAGAGTTTCCTTATGAGATTATAGATTTTTCAAGGTTATTTCTGTTGCACATTTCCAAGTATGATATTGAAAATGCAATCTTTATGAGTTGGATAGAACACAACAGACAATTCACATTCTTTTAATATTTGAAGACACTTGCTCAATAAGGACATGCAGTTTATGTGCTTAATGTTCCATTGTATTTCCTAACTGCATAGCGACATGTTAGCAATTAACATTTTAAAACAAACTATTTCATAATTATAACTATTATTTTTTTGTATTTATTTCTGTAATTTATATTATAAAATAAAATGCAGCAGTGGAGGCGTGTTCTCTGAAGTGATGAATCACGCTTCTCTGTCAGGCAATCTGATGGGCGAGTCTGGGTTTGGCGGTTGCCAGGAGAACAGAACAGTGCTTGACTGCATTGTGCCAAGTGTAAAGTTTGGTGGAGGATTTTTTTGTCGTTCTCTAAAGAGATTCTGATTCAAGATGCTCACAATTTCAACCATCGTGAGTCAGATCAGATCCGTCTGTCACGGTAGATCTAAAGGACGCATACTTCCACATATCCTTCCTTCCATGTCACAGGAAGTTCCTGAGGTTCACTTTTAGGGGCGTTCCAGTATCAGATAAGGATGCAACCGGATAAAGATGTTCACATTTTTCTCATTTTGTTTAAATATAAACAGAAGATACTTAGATGTTTCTCGGAAAGTGTTCACCTTGTATTTGGTTGGTTTGATTGATGGCTTTGAATCAAACAAATCAAAGTTTTACAAGAAAATATTGTTTCAGGCTTTTTTTTTCTTTTCAATTATATGTTTTTACTAGCAATTTCTGAGTAAAACAATGTTGAAAAGTAAATCACCAAATTTATTTTAGTATGGTAGGTAGGCCTGTGGCGATAGTCAATAAATCAATTAATCGCACGGAAAAAAATGAGCTTGATAATTTTTAAATAAGTGATAAATGAGCCGCAATAATTTTCATTTGCATGCTTGTTGGTTTTCCACATCTCTCTCGCTGACTGTGCGCCGTTTGGAGAGGAGTTTAGACTCGACGCGCAGTGTGCTGAGATGTCATGTTTGTCCAGATTCGCCTGGAACTCGTGCTTCTTCAGTTGCGGAGCCGCACGCAAACATACAAAATTTGACGTGCCCACCGCCAAGCTCATGTCTCTTGCTCTCCGCGTTAACGTAATTTTTGCCACGCTGGCCCTCGCGCTCGTGCGGAGTCTGCGGACGCGTCGAGTTTAAACAAGGCTACACTGAAGTTGGCAGTTTGATAAATGCAAGTTAATTCTTCAGTTCAATCTTTGTGTGTTAAAAAGGCACATATGTTCATGTAGAGATAACAATACACAAACACTGTCTTCTCTCTCGCTGTATCAAAATCTCACCTAGCTTTCCTCAGAGATGGTCAAACCAAGTTCAGTTTGTGCATGATTACAGTTATTATTTGTATTATTTGCATGATTTGAAAATTATTTTAATACTGTATCCTAAATTGTGGATATTTAAGCTATATATCATATGCTGAAGCTGAAGAAAATTTCTGGAGAGCAACGATTAAAAGAAAAAACAACAACAAGAACAGTACAGAACCGAAAACCGTGACCCTAAAACCGTGATACTAAACGAACCGCGGGTTTTGTGAGCCATGCCAGCTCTAATATGGACCTTAAACACAATCATCCGTTGCAGTTTTCATCCATTTTATTTATTGTTTTTGGTATTGAAGGGGGGATTCTGAAATCCACTGCCGCTTCAATATACCTGTATATATTTATATCCTAATTAACTTCATAATCAAAACTTTAATCAATATTTATCCTATATTATTATAATGATTCTATCAAGTTATGATTTTGCTTTTAGTTTCTTGTTTTCTAAAGTGTGTATTTGGTCTCTGAGGAGTGATTGAGGGTCTGGCCTAGAGATGTGTGATGTGTCACTAAACACTGGCAACAAGGTCGTGTGTTTAAATTTTTGAGGTATCACACACCCCTAACATGTCAGGAGTGCAGTAACAGGGTTTGCTCACTTAGCCCGGCTTCCAGAGATGAAATATGGATTCGTCTTTCATTTAATTTATTATGTTTTATTCCTTTTATATTTCCTTTTACTGAAACACTAAAGACTCAAGATGAATATTGCCTGTACTATTGTGTGTCCCTCTCACTGAAAGAAAGCACATTTTATCAGTATGATTTGGTAAGAACTGGTTAGAACTGGAGCTTAATCAGCTCCAACCTTGGAGAGACTGTGTATCTGTGTATGTGTGCAGTATTCTGTGTTCCAGATGAGGGTTGACAATGGTGTATAATGGGCACCCTAAGAGATGGGTGGAGCTGGCGCCTGCTCCAGATCTGGAAGGTCACTACAGGCCTAATTCCGGGGTGAAAGCGTCAACAAGTGACATGGAAACGTGCATCAGATTAACTGACATGAGTGGAAATTTACCATGACTGTGCATTGTCTCTGAGCCAATCAGAAGCATCCACATTGCAGTAATGACGTGGATAAGACCTTGAAAACGGTATAACTGTTGGGACAATTGTATGTACGTTAGGGCGAGGCAACGAGACGGTGAGAGAGGGAGCGCGGCCTACGAACTCCTTGTGAGACTTGAAGCTGCTGTAAGGCCGCCCAAATCGTCCCAATGGAGGCTAACGATCGGCGGGTGAAGGTCGCTGCGCGTTCGGTCTTTTCAGCGGGGCAAAAGGGATTTTATTCCAATTTTCTCTTTATCTGACTCCATTTAATTATAATTTAGAATTTAGGTTAGAATTCCATTTGGTTATTTGGTCATTCATTTTTAATAGTTTAACTACACATTTAATTATTCCGTTTAACCCTTTGTTGAAATTATACCCAACCTGAATAATTCCAGAGCAAGTCAGAATCAATCAAAGTGTAACAATTTATTTAACAGTCAGGTAAATGTATAAAGCCAATTACATAGTCAATTCAAAGGTAATCCATATAAAACATCAAATACTCTGAAGTAAAGAATGAAATGTATACCTGACTTCTGAAAATTACATAATGCTGGCTATCTTGAGACATCCAACATTACGGGCTGACCGGTTTAAAGTGTCAAGCCCTGAGCTCTTTCAAACATTTCCTTAAATACCCAGAACCAGATACATACCCAGAACCATTTGAAACCCTTTCAAATGGAAACACCAGTTCACAATAGGAATTTGCATTGATCAAGTCCTATAGACTTGATTAGAAGAGAGGCCAAATGGCTGAAAGCCACACCCACCATACACCAAGGAAAGATATCTTTAAACTCTTAAAACACTTATGACGTTCTAGTTTACTTCTGTGGAGTAGAGATATTTGTACCAGTCGGACTGAGACGTTTCAAACGATATCAAACACATATGATACTCTATCGTGTGGATTGACATTGTAATATAGAGATTCTGGATGCATTTTCAGTGATCTCAGCATGAGAGAGGGAATGAATTGGGGGAGAGGGAGTCAATAGGGAAAGATGTAGATTAGCTGATAGTGAGGTGAGACTTGCGTCTCCAGTGGTGTGTGAGGGACAGTTCAGATGTTAATTTCCTTTAATTTCTCAGAGAGTCCTTGTTCTTCATTCAGACATTTCGGCATATACTAGTTTTTTCAGTCTTACACTGCCTTCTGCTTTTGAAACTGCAAACTATTCTTAAGTAAATGTTTCTTTTAATTAATTGCAATCCGGACTCTGTCTTCATTTCTTCACTACTGGTCCTGGATCATAAGCTGTTTACCCCTGACAGTATTTATTCAAGTGCATTTTTTAACAGACTGAGAGTCAATTGCTTTTATTGTTTTGTTAATTAATTGTAGATATTTAAAATGTTTTCCGTTTTCAGTATTAAATAGTCTTTAGAAATAAAGGTTTTAATGATCTTTGAAAAGGTGTACCTGCATTATTATGCCATTATCATTATTTTAGATGAAAATTGTCTCAAAATGACAATATTATCGTTTATCACAATCCTTTCTTGGCCAATTTCTTGTCCAGCAAAATTTGTTATCGTGACAGGTCTAATCGTAGGCAGACATTCTTCACAAAGTCACCAAATTATTGTAGGCTAAGCATAGGGAATTATGGTAAGGCAACAATTGAATGCTCAGTAATGGATTTTTTTTTTCTCATAGTGCACCTTATTTTACTTATTTTGCCATCCTATAAAAAAAACATTAGAAATCAAAATTTTATTAAAAAATGTAATACAATTTAATTTTTATTAAAATTAAATACAAATTTTCTTCCAGGTTTTCTATTGAGTTAATGTCTTTAGCTTACAATTCCAGTTTTAACTGAACTTTTGCCTCTAGTACACACACACACACACACACACACACACATAGAAAAAGAGCGCTCAGAGAGCACCACATAATGCGTCTCTGGTATCCACTGCAAAACTAATGGGAGTTTTTTTTGTCACTTGCACAGGGAGGCAACTAAAAAGTGTACTCGACAAACTGAAACACTACCACACCATGGTACCGCTACTGCTGGAAGGAACAGAGAAGCGCCCAATCAGCTGGCTCCGTTCCAGGGTAAGAAAGAGCACTGTATATTTTTTCTTAAACCCTTAGAAAGTCATTTGCACTTCCATCATGATGTCTCGTTGCCGGGGTTTATTTATATTTTATAAATAGTTTTTTGATTTGGAATAGCACTGAGTTGCATACACTCTTCTTAAATAAATAATATATTGAGTCCAGTGCAAGTTCACTTCAGTTCGAAATGGTATAACATTAGACTACTACGGTACAAATTAGTTCACAATGTATGACTCCCATAGTCAGTATCATTATTGAGCACACAGCCTTTTAGCTCTAAAAGGGTCATTTGTGAAAATGAGTGAAAGGCCTGACTGCCAAACGGCACCAGAGGCACAAAGGCTGAGTGATGAGGTGATGAATCTTGAAAACTGTTTTGGAGTACATTAGATTAGATTAACTGCCTGAAGCCGTGGCGACATTGTCGCAAAAAGTCACATGGTCTCCGTCATTAAGGCTTAATTGATTCCAGTCTCCGCACTGAGTTACTCGAGCTCCAGTGAATATTACAGTCAAACATCTTCCGTAGCTCAGAGCGATGTCTGATTCTGGCACATGGCACTTAGAGGCCATTTCACTGCCCATTTTGCAGTGAATTCACTTGTGCTCGGAGGCTTAGGCATCGGAAAGTCGACACCCAGAGCTTTTCATAACTGTCAGAAATGTTGGGAATGTCTTTAATGCATTGTTAGGAACAAGTTTTGTATGTCCCGAAAATGCAGTGCTAGCGAATGGTTGGCTTCGCTTTGCTTTCCGAGGTGATTGCGATTAAACATTTGCAGGTGGAGATTGAGGTTGCGGTGAGGGTAGCGTATTTCAGGCAGGAAATTCCGCTCAGAATAAAGGACCTGTCGGCCTGCGCCACAAGTGGCCTGACTGATGGCCCAAAGCCATATCGGTCCAGCTGGAGTAATGGAGGAAGATATGCTCTCTCAGCTGTTTAGTAAGAAAAGAAGAGTTATTTGAAAAGATTTCAGGACCTGAGTGCACACGTATGATTTCTGTTCTGCGATTTAAAAATTATAGAGTGCACAGAAAACACTCAATCAGCCCTAAAATAAACTTCAACAATACAAGTGTACTTACCATAAGGCCATGTCCAAAAAAACATAGTAGGCTATTATCAAGTTACTTTTTGTAATACACACACACCGAGTGATAAAATACAATGGTGTAATTGTACATTAGCTTGTGAAAAACAAACATGTTGTTTTATATACAGTATGCTAAGAAAAGCAGTATATCAAATTCACAATAACATTTTAGAACATGTACAGTACAGCATGGAAGTCCACCACGATTTACCAAGATCCACTCACTTGAACATTTCCTGCCACACTGCTGGCTTGTTTATCATCATTTATAGGTTTGTTTTTAAACAATATTTGTGCACAACTCAGTTCATATTCTTCATGTCTTTGAACAAGTCGAGTGAATGAAGATGTAGTGGCTGTACAAGCTTTGGCCCTGTGCAGTGCTTGACTCTTTATTATGTGCAAAATGACATTTGGAAGGCTTCCTTTTGGCTCTTTGGCTCTGGTGCACTGGATCAAATCCTGAGTCATTCAAAGGTGTGAGAGGCTCTGTGTGTGTGTGTGTGTGCACGTGCGTGCGTGCGTGTGCGCCTGTGTTTCAATAGGGAAGCTGCAGGGTTTAGAGTAAATTGGTTGAAACAGGAAAACAGGACATGAAGTGATTGTTTTGTTTTTCATTTATTTAGACACCTCCTGCTTCACTGCGCATCCTAATCCCAGCAGAAGGACAACAGCTGATTTTATCTGTGGAGAAGAACCAGTAAGTCTCCCTCACAACACTCATGACTTGCAAATTGCCACACACATGATGAGACACACATTGTTTTTACAAAACCACATGCTGAAATCAATGCTGAACACTTCCAAATTCTGATCCTGTCTCAACGAAACAAAACATAAAAGTAGTTTAAGCTATCAATAGGCAGCTATAATATGGCTTCAGAAGACTGAATGTATAGCACATAAGCTTAAATAGGTTAAAAGTGCCAGTCCTGTAATTGCATGGAAAAGAGGGATCAGCACAGGGTTTATTTCAGCAATACTGACCAACACACACAAAGTAATGCCACGCAATACATTTAGCAAAAACAAAAAGGTAGTGCTAAAGCAGTAAATGGCTAATGCAGTTAGGCAGAATGAAACTCTTCAGTTTGAAGCATTAAGCAGCCGAAGCCTTAAAAAAGCTCTATAAATGTCTATTTTCCCCTTTTGTCCCCCTCTCTCTCTCTCTCTCTCTCTCTCTCTCTCTCTCTCTCTCTCTCTCTCTCTCTCTCTCTCTCTCTCTCTCTCTCTCTCTCTCTCTCTCTCTCTCTCTCTCTCTCTCTCTCTCTCTCTCTCTCTCTCTCTCTCTCTCTCTCTCTCTCTATGTAACAACATAAAACAACATAAACATAAATGTTAAAAGCAGCACATATGGGACCAAAAATGTAATATCTTAAATATAGCTTGTAAGTTTATTATATTTATTATAGACATAAAAATACATAAGCAATCAGTTGAAAGTAGCAATCAGTGGTCAGTAGTCCCTAACATGTCCTTTTTTAAATGTAATGAAAAATGTATTTTATATAATTGTATTATAACGTAATATTCATCTGGATATATGAATATATAGTATAATAATATAGTATAGTAAAATTTTAATGGGTACATATAAATGTGTGTGTGTGTGTGTGCGTGCGTGCGTGTGTTTGTGCGTGTTTTTTTGTTTTGTTCGTTTTTTACCCATTCAAATTTTGATATACTATATTATTATGCTATGTATTCATATATCCAAAGGAATATTACCTTATAGGTAATCTTATATATTACCTTATATATTACCTTATAGGTAACTTATGGCACTCTTGATATCAAGCCACTGTAAATCTTAAAGATCTTACTCGACTGCATTTGATAAAAGAGTTTTAAAAGTTGCCATATTTTTTCCTGAATTTTGTCTAACCTCATTCTGAACTCACTTCTGATTAATGCATTTGTTAATAATTGTTGTTTTACCCTATGGATTTCTCCTACCTCTAAGCACAGATCAGAAATACAGCACAGACTAAACAACAGCCTTGAACTCGGTTTAACTCACAACGGACAGGAAAGCAATGCCTACTTTGATTTCTCTTCCAAAGAATTCCGTAAATAAATGGCTTAGAACTGTGTGGAGGCGATTGAGACTTCAGAGCTGAATGTGATAGACTCGTAGATTTGAAGTGAACACTGTAATGCTAAAAGACTCTAATCAGCAGCTGCCCAGTGAACTTGTAGCTTTGCTCCACTTAATTTGCTAAATTCTCTTAAGGGCCACGTTCCTCTCAAGATTGAGTGAAAACACTTACCATAAATTAACAAAAAGCCAGTCACAGTGAGAGCATTTTTGCTTCTTAAAGCCACATAATTTAGCATTGTTGTGAACTGTGAAGTTAACTTAAACTATAGCTTGCCGACCTAAGCTACTCATAATTTAAAGTAGTTACACTGATTCTTTTGAAAAAATAGCACTACGAGTCAAGTTACTACCATGACAAAATGTAGCTAAATACAGTACAGTGATGCTACAAAAAAGCATACAGGTACACTACATTCCAAAGTGTTGGGTCTGTAAGATTTGTTTTTGACCAAAAATACGGTAAAAACAGTAATACAGTTTAACGGGGAACAATTATGCCAATTTTTACAAGCTGTAATATAGGTCTCTGGTGTCCCCAGAATGTGTCTGTGCAGTTTTAGCTCAAAATAACCCCACATATAATTTATTATAGCATGTCCAATTTGCCCTTATTTTAGTATGAGCATAAACAGCTTTTTTTGTGTGTGCACCTTTTAATGCAAATGAGCTGCTATTCCCCACCCCATTAATGTCACTAAAAAGATGGCTAATTAATATATAGCAAATTAATCGAGCACATTAAGTGTTTCAAACCATTCCAAACCACTACATGTTTGTAAATTTGTTCTAAATCTTGTTGTTTCCATTCAATATTTTGATTGAACTCAGCTAGTGAAGGCTTGAACACAATCCTTGTTTTCTCAACCAGTAGAAATGACAAAACAACAATATTTAACTTTATACAAAAGCAAAAGATGCACAATACTGCACAATAACTATTACTGTATGTGACAGTATGTGAAAGGATTAATTAATTTTTGGAGCTGGTTCATTGAATTGCACAGTCTGAAACAAACTAATTCACCAAATTTAATTGGATTTCCCAGTGGGGGGGACAGAGAGAGAGAGAGAGATTCTGAGAGTGTGTGTTTGCCGCTGCTCTTGGTTGTTAGGTTGCATGAGTAATATATGACATAAAAAGCAACAATGTAGTGCTTGTAAAAATAGCTTGTTACTGGAAAAGCTGCACTATTTTGATGAGCTATATTGTCACGCTACTGAAACATTTGCTTGTAGCATCCTTACATTTAGTTAGCTGTCAGTCTCTTTGGTTATTTTTTTCATTTGCTGGTTTTCCCGAAGTGTTCTGCCTCTTTTAGACAGTAAATCTTGATAATGATGTTAGTCAACATCCCAGACACTGAATTGATCAAAGTGCACAGGACTTTGAATGAAGGAAGATTGTTGGAAGATTTAGAGCTTATTCTGGTTGACACAAACAGCTGTTACTGAGGAAGAGACAGAGCGTGTGCCATTCAAAGGCTTCCTTTTATTTAGCCAAACAGGAAGGAGCATAGCCAAGCGCACAAAACATGTCATTACTGTGAGGACTGCAAACATTACCATAGAAACTTGGACTCAGTGTCCATGAATGGACAGGGACGAGGGCTCTTGTTTGTGTGAGAATGGCATCATTGACTCTCTGCTCTGATGTCAGCCTGAAGAAAAACTAATGAACTGAGTCCAAGAGAAAGAGAAACTCTATTACCATAGGACTATAAGAGTGGCCCTGAGATTCTGGTGGCAAGGTGAGGATAATGAGGAAGGAGTCCTTCAACAACTGACACAATACACTCACCTGCCCTGCTGCATAAACTACTTAGACTAGTCTTTAAAGAAGGTCATCTAATTTTTAATAAAAGAAAATGCTTTTTTATTTTTTCATGTCAGTTACTTAAAAAGGTATATTGGTCTTTTTTGGATCTGAAATTGATTAGCCCTAACTAATTGATTATTGGTCAGAGTAGTTCTTACAGGGTTAGTTCACCCAAAAATGAAAATGACCCCTTGATTTACTCACCCCCTAAGCCATAGTATATGTTATTGGTACCCACAAAAGTGCATCCACCCATTATAAAAGTAATCCACATAGCTCCGGGGTGTTATGGTCTTGAAAAGAGAACCGATGAGTTTTTGTATGAACAATATCCATATTTAAAACTAGCTTCCGGCGGACCGGACTGCCTTTCGTATTAAATTTACGGGAAAAACCGCTGTGATTTGAACGCTGTTGTTTGAAGGAGTGTGTCTGCTGTGAGACTGCAGTTTAAATGCCCACTGTTGTAATTAGTTAACATCTTTGCATATGAAAATAAGTAATACGTTTTTCTCTCTCGGAAACGTTTAGCATGTTTTAAATATTACAGCTATTTCTAATCTTTATAAATAACTAATTAATCATGAGAAGTGTTGATTATAGAGGTATATTGAGATCTGACATGTCCAGCGATTGTAAAAGGAGCATTCTTTGTTTGGAATGATTAGAATTAACATGGTTACTTGCATGTTGTCACATACTGTCGACAAAAGTCTCTTTGAAAAGCCTGTGCCTGAAATTGCAACAGTGAATCCACAGAGAAATCCACGGTCAAAATAAATCCACAGTGAAATGAACCGAATACAAATAAATACTGCTCAACTGAGGCATTTTGTTGATCATCCTGGTCATCTCACTAACACGCCAGTGGGCGGGGCCAAAATTGCAATTATGAAGTATGCGTTGATTCTCTTTGCAGAGGATCTATTGTAGAGCCTTTCCACAATAATTTGTTATCTGGGCTTTGTAGCACTAAAAGCAAGGAAGAAATTAAGGAATTTTTCAGTTTTTAAACTTGCAAGATATTCTTCTTATGATGACCTCTTATATGTCCAAAGGTCAAGAAAAAATATTCATTAGAAATATTGTTTTTCTAAGACAAGTGTCTGAAAAACGTATTAAGATAAAGCCCCTTAGCTCCCCCTTATTTATATAACAGGTAATTTTTTTATGAAGTAAATGTTAGAAACACTTTCACTAAGATGAACATTGCGTTATGCGTATCATAAATACTGCTAAGTCCAATGCAAACTTCTTGTGGCTTCTTTTTTTCAATTGTCTGTAAAAAATAATAATAAAAAATTAATATATATAAACAAAACCAAAGTATTTATTTACCACTGCTCTGAAGTAAGCACGAGTAAGCAGACCTGTGCTGGCTGAGGTCAAGGTGTGAGGTACTGCCCCTGTTATTAAAAATTCCACACAATATGTACTGTTGTTGAGGTTGGCTGTCTTTCACCTTGAATGTCTGTTGCTTTACAGAATATGT